>NW_010532809.1:36698-62077 GCF_000687285.1 Phaethon lepturus
AAATACATACTGTCCCCAGTCTCTGCTTCCAAAAGCTCTTTTCCTGGTTAATATCTTCCTACATTTCCTGTGGACTTTTTCCCTGCCTAGATAACCTCATCTTGTGTTCTCATCACCTCAGGAGTTTTGTTTTGCTCTGAGTTGTCTTTTTGTCCCTGGCCTCCATTATGCTTTTGTTAGGGGACGTGTATGACCATTAGCTCGGTTGCACAGCTTCTAAGTTGACTGATTTGTACTATGTTTCTTATAAGAATCAAAATCCATTTAAGCACCAATTCAGCCGGGCTAGTCTTTAGGTTTACTATGTATGGGCAGTCTCTTGGAGGACTTTGCTTTTTTCCTTTGCTCCTGACAGCGTCTCAAGGGCTGTAGGTGATGCAATGCCCAAGTGGTGGGTAGGAAAAAAAAAAGAACATGCAGCATGTTCCCGAGTTTTCTTTGGTGCTCCGAGCAAGTGGCTGCTGGTGTTAAAGCACAGACAGCTAAAGAAAAAAGCAATATGGATTTTCATCTTATTAGAGTAGATTAAAAATCATGCCATTTTCTTGCAATATTGAGCGAACATCTTCCAGCAAAAAGGTAGAACAACTTTGATAACAAAGACATACTGTTCTCTCCACTGTGGACCTTATGTTAGAACCTTCTCCAGATAATTCGTGCTTTAAAACAATCCACACTTTCATATCCTGTCATGTTCTTTACTCAACCACTGCTGCTTCCTTTTTAATTTCTTTATGTCTCATTCCAGGATATGAGACTGCTGAGCATGGGGCAGGCACTGTGGACAAGATCATTTTGAGAGATTCACTTCTGCCAAGCATTCAGGAAATACAAGTCCACATTGGTCAGATCCCCATCCCTTCCCACTAAATTAACACTAAAACTCCTAGGACATGGTCTCACATCTTTGTATGACTTTCACTTTGTGACCTGGTCAAGGCTAGGGACACTCTCTAAGTTTTCATCCTGTACTGAGTTGAAGGAGATTTTCACTTTCCCAAAAAACAGAGAACACCAATTTTTCATCGTTTAAAACCTAGAAGCCTTGAGGTAGGAGGGTAGGCTTTGGATGGGGGAGAATGGAAAGGTGGGAAAGGCGCACACTTGAAACAATTTACATTGGTGGTGGCAAAACACATAAATTTTGTGGATGTGATTGAGGCAGTTTAAATGAATGATTCTTGCCTTGTTTTTTAGTGTCAGGGAGCACTTATTATTGTATTATTATTATTATTATTATATGTATTAAAATTCACAAATAAGAGATTCAGGGGACACAGTTTGTTGCCTGTGTCTGCTTTTATCCCAATCCCAATCATTCTGAAGTGAAGGAACCCAGAAACACTGCCAATAAAACATTCAGCTCCATGAGACCTTCCTGTTCTCATTTAGGGCATAGTCTCATTTGGCAAATTTCGATCAGCTAAGTTCAGAAAATTCCTCTATGCCTGTCTGCCAGAGCTGCCCCCCCCACCAGGGAGACAGCACAAGGGAAAGTGTGTCATTACCTCCCTAACAACTCACATAGCGGCTCAATAGCACAACTCCCTCTTCACCATGGGTTTAACGCATTACCCACGTTTATGGCATACTGCCGCTGAGACCAAGGCACGTGCTAATTTCAGGGGTGACAATATCTGTCAGATTCCCCAAAAACTGTCTTTGTTGTATAAAGATCTCAAAGGGTTGACATTTCCTAGACAATTTTCTGTACTGCCGTCATTTCGGAAGACACGTTCAGCTGTAGAGTGAGGATGAAGAGGACAGACAGACAGCCAAGGAAATCTCTTGCTTAACTCCCCCAGATGAGGAGAACCGGCTCCACCCGCTGCGCACAGGGCCGCACACAGCCACTCTCCTGCTCCACCACCTGCGCTGAGCATGCCATGAAGTACAGAGAGGTCTTAGCTGAGCCTCGGAGACACATCTGCACTGCTCTGCTGGAGGATTCTTGGGTGCCAGGGTACCCAGTGAGGGTACCTAATATTGAAATGTCATATTTCAGTACTCAACCCTAAGGTCTTGGGCTATCTCCGGAGTGCTTGGGGGATGTAACAGCATTGCACATGGCTCTTAGTGCTGTTGAGAATGGCACATTTCCCAGCCCAGAGCCTTGCAGCCCTCCTGGAAAGGCTCTGCTAACGCTTGACAGTGATTTGTCTGCACCATCCACATCTGGCAACCCTTCTACGTAGTTCTGCATCTGCAGTGTTCATACCGCTATCCTTCATCTTGGAATCAAAAGGAGGGGAGGACTCGTGCAGGCCAAAGACCAGACCTGCAGGCTAACAGCCTCCCACATTCCTCTCCGTTTTGCAACTGCTAAAATGCCTAGGGTTTTTTGAAAATATTGAATTTATGCTTTGAAGGGAAGAAATCTCTATTTCAGCTTTTGTCTAATGGAAATGACTTAACTTCTTCTGTCAAAAATAGTCCTCTGGATGTATGAAAGTTTCTGTTTCTATCTGTTTTATAGTGCATAGTTCGTAAGAAAATTCTGGAGTAGCAAAAAGCATGGTCTTGTCCAGAAGCTCAGCCCATTAATAATGCACAAAGATGCACTGTATTCTGCCAGGCAAAAACACCAGACAAGCTGGAAACCAGTATGGAAATATTTAATGAATTTTTCAGTAGAAGTGCCAGCTACTGTATTTCATTAAAAGGGAGGAGGATTTTAAACTAAATAACATATAGGTTTTGTAAAATGTGGGTATCATAATTTACAATGAAAATAATTTTGGTTTGGGTCACTGTAGTCACTGAAGCTAAGCTGTTATTGAAAAAATGAACTGATTTTCATATATGGTCGTTCAGAAAAACATCTCTGGAGAAAGCTCAATATATCATTTTTCTTAAATTTATATACATGTGCTCTGATCATGTTCTCATTTTGTACTTTATATAAAAACTCAGGTAAAAACACGGGGAAGTTTGGTATTATTAAGGAGGAAAGGGTATTTCTGTTTGAGTTTTCCTTCCTTGAATGGATTTTAGAAGACACTGTACTTTAGCTAGGAAGATCTACTGAGGGCTTTTCTGATCTTTAGCAGTAACAAGCGATAACAGAGAAACTGACCCAATACTGTAACTGAGAGTTACAACAGTGATCTGAGTCAAGTTATAAACTGTACTGGGTTGCATGTATTGCCATCAAAGAGATACTGTTCAGAATAGCAGAGATTAAATCTGTGGGAATTCCCTGGGTTGATCAGATCCCTGGGTAATCAGTAGGAAGTAATGACAAAATACTACCAAGCCAAAAGAGTCATATTTCATATCTGCTTTCCACCACTGGAAGTGACCGGACAATGGAGCGCAGTGGCTATTGGAGTTACAGGGCCAGATAGGTTTGGCTTTTAGATCATTTAGGACACGTCTTTAGAACCTGATCTCCAAATTCTGCCTGCACTTCTGCATGTACATCCACAAATATACCTCGAAACATGCTTGTGCAAGCAGTCATATATCCCCATATGAAAGACTTCTTGGTAATATGTGGAATGATGCTGGCTGCATGATTTGGCTTAAGTCATACAGCCAAGTGGTCTAACATTACATTGAAAAATAACCCATATACCTTTCTTACTGGAGGCAAGTATCTCTAAAATGGAGCATCATTTTCTTTTCATGGATTCAATGGTAACATACCTGTTACAGTGCAAGCTGAGTGTACCTTTTAGTTTTAATGTGCATTCTTCTGTTATGTCTCAGGTACACTTCTGGGTTCAAAATATCAGTCTGATCCTCCTGAAAATGATTTTAGTCCCTCTTAATTTCTCTCAGCACATTTATTATACATTTTGGCTTTTGGGAGAAATCACTCTTGAAAACTGTCTGAAAGGCAAAAGTTATAGTTCCAGGTTAACATGTGCCAAACTGATTTGTCTACCAAAATGAAATAGGCATATGGAGTAAAGTAAGAGGATTTCCAGGAAACCAAGTGTCATGATAATTGAGTGACTTACAGAGTTACACAATCTTTGGGGCACTAATGCACCGCAAGATAAAATCCCACCCTTCACAAGTCTCAGGAAACGCATATTATATGTGCTTCACAATCTCTGTCTGATTTAATGCTGCTGTTGTAAAGTGCTCTGTAATCTACATCCAGACTCCAACTGTACTTTAGGAGTACCATCAAGGAAATTAGCATTAATTAGATAGAGGAAAGATGAAAGACTCTGGGAAGCATTTAGGACCCAGTAATCATGTTTCCTAAAGAGAGAGACGGAGTGTGGTCAAATAAAGCTGCTGAGTGATTAGGTCAGAGGTTCCTGCCTTGCAGGGGCCAAATGCGGTGAAAAACGCTCAGCAGTCAGAGCTGAGAAGGGAGGGCAGCTCCACACTCGCCATTTCCTTCGGAACCTGTTCACCCTTCCTCCTCTGCCTGTCCTTACCATAGCCACTGCCACAGACGCTGAACTGGAGGCACCCTCTCTGGCCCAGCTCGGTGCTCCTCGGAGAAATGCTTTGGTCACGCTTAATCTCTGAGGTGTCCAAAACTGGAAAGTAAACAGTAGGAGGAGTGAAATAATTGCTCTTACTGGGGTTGTGTTCTGATGGTTTAAACTGCAGTATTTCTCTGTGCTCGGCCCAGCTGCGGCCACTGGGCTACACGTAGCTGTATGGGTTGGTGAACAAACTGAGCGGCGCTTCCCTGGAGCTGTGACTGCGGCGGGAGGGGAAGTATACATGTACGTGAAACAAGGCTTCTAACCTGAAAGCAATTTTTCTTCACCTTGTCTTGGTGGAAGCAGCCAGGTAATCTCTGAGAAAATCCGGGCTGCAGACTTCAGAATCGGAAAAACTGTGTTCACATTTACTCAGTTATATAAATTTATCAAATTACTGATTGCCAGTGGAAAGGCAATGTTCTCAGAAATTTGAAGTCATCAAATCAGAATCTGGTGTCAGGTAAGTCTGATCCACCTAAATTACTCCATGCATAAAATGGAAGCTATGCTTTCTGCTATGTCAGAAAGGACAAATTAGTGGATAACTGGTAATCATTAGATAACTAGTTGATAATCAAGTGTGCTCTAGATCAAAAAAAGCTAAGTATTGTTATCAGTATTTACCTTTTCAGCCAGATATGACTCAGCCTTCAATTTCTAACGGTTCACGTAATGATGTAGTTTGATTTTAATATTTTAATAAAATTTTCATTCTGATTTTATTAGACAAAATTAAAAGAGCCGTCTAGCAGACATAGTTTTGACTAACAACAAGAGTGTGACCGACTTGGGCTTCAGTCTTCAGAAATTAAAAAATCTGTTCCCATTGCAATGTTAAGGTCCGCTTACTCCCACACTGTGGGCTTAGCGACAATGCTGAGGCTGAGGTTGGGCGCACACCTGGGGCAATGCCACTTTGTCCGGGTAGATTCAGTGGCATTCAGTGGGGTTCAGCTGAGGAATGGGGTACTAGGGGTACTTTAGCTATTTGCGGGCTTGCAGTTTTAGACTTGTATGAATGGCTGTGGCATGGTGGGTGATGTGCATACCAGCACAGAGTCCTCTCCAACTCAGTAGTAGTCAACCTCCATGGCTCCTTGTAGGACTTCTCAACGAACAGTAGATCTGATGGACAGACTATTTTGTACTTCTACGCTTTATGATGTCTTGTGCAACATATTGATGGCCAAGTGTTGACAAACACTTTCAGCCAGCAGAAGTTGGTATTAGCTGTTGCTGGAGGAAGCAATCTTGGCCTGGCCTGAGCTGCTAAATGCCTTTGCCCTGGTTATCCCTTACTTGGTGCCAATACACGTACTTCGGCAGCCACAGGGTGAGCTGGAGAACTGATCTGGCTGAAAAACAATTATATTGGCATAAGCAAAGCCCTTCCACCCCCAGAAATGGGGACATGAATCTGGGGTGGGCAGAGGGGGAAAGACAGCAGTGGCAACTTAAAACATTTGTCCAACTAGAGCTGAAAAGAGCTGGTTCAAATGTGGGAAGTAGCTCAGCTGCAATTATCACAGGGCTCTTTGAAAGCCCATTTATCCTGATAAGAGCCATTATTAGACAGCTTCAGGCAGGAGTTATGTTTAGCTTATTATCGGAACCCCTTCACTGAATTAGGAAGTACAGAATAAACATCTCTTGTGTCAGAGGTGCAAAGTTTGGTTTGGGCGTTTCACAACCATCAGGTGTTCCTGAATCATGAATGCTGATTTCAGTATGTGTTGGGGGGCTAATAACACCCAGTGTGGACCACATGAGGACTAAAAAAATTGTATGATACTGCTGTTTAAAGACCCTTGAAACACATATATGTATGTATATGTACATGTGCACACATATATATGTGTATATGTGTGCTTGAAAACAAGTTACATGGTTAAAGGGTTTTAAACGTATATGTACAGCATCAAGATTAAGGGAAGAAGAAATCTATTGCAAGGAGAAGGAATTTCTCAATATGACCATAAAACTCATTTATGATAACTCTATAAATCTCTATCCTCACAAGGGAAAGATGAGCGTCTAAGGAGGACTTGAATGATTTATTTAGGTACTGCCAAATTAACGCAAGTCTTGCTGAAATACAGCAATCCTTCCATTGGTTCCAGTCAGCCTTGAATCAGGTCTTGAATTTTCAGGGTTCAGTAGAGGATGGAGGACATAACTCATTGTAATTATTGCCAATGGCTGAAAGTCGCACTGATTTTGATGTATCAGAATAATGTAGCCAGTTGTTTCCCCATGTATTTGTTCACAGTTCATAAAATGATAGAATCTCAGAATCATAGAATGGTTTGCATTGGAAGGGACAGTAAAGATCATCTAGTTCCAACCCCCCTGCCATAGGCAGGGACACCTTCCACTAGACCAGGTTGCTCAAAGACCCATCCAACCTGGCCTTGAACTCTTCCAAGGATGAGGCATCCACAACTACTCTGGGCAACATGTTTCATTGTTTTAGCACCCTCGTTGTCAACAATTTCATCCTTATATCTAGTCTAAATCTACCCTCTTTTAGTTTAAAACCTTTCCCTCTTGTCCTATTGCAACAGGCCCTGCTAAAAAGTCTGTCCCCACCTTTCTTATAGGCTCCCTTAAAGTACTGGAAGGCTGCTGTAAGGTCTCCTCGGAACCTTCTCTTCTCCAGGCTGAACAACCCCAACTCTCTCAGCCTTTCTTTGTAGGAGAGGTGTTCCATCCCTCTGATCATTTTTGTGGCCCTCCTCTGGACCCTCTCCAACAGGTCCATGTCTTTCCTGTGCTGAGGGCTCCAGAGCTGGATGCAGAACTCCATGTGGGGTATCACCAGAGCAGAGTAGAGGGGCAGAATCACCTCCCTCGACCTGCTGGCCACGCTGCTTTGGATGCAGCCCAGGAAGCAGTGGTCTTCTGGGCTGTGAGTGCACGTTGCTGGCTCATGATGAGCTTCTCATCAACCAACATTCACACTAAATATGCCTGAAATGTGGAGGCTGTGATAATGTACCACTCATATTCCATATTGAATATATTTTGAGTATAGAGTTTATTGAAAAGTAGCAGGCTGTGCCGTAATTTTCACATCCACCCTTGAGTTACTGTATTTTTCAAAATTGGGTGGTTTACCAATGTTTTTATATAACATAAGGACACTACAAATATTTGTGTTTCGGAACTATACACAGTATTAGAAATCTTAGCTTACCCCTCCACCTATTTTCATGATAAGCACCATATATACGTCATTCTAGATAAAATAAGATGGAAATTCAGGATGGGTTTGTTTGTTTTTTAATCCTTTTTTAAGTTCAATATTCATTCCTCACTCAGACTTCCTCACTATGCTTTTAAATACATGCAAAAATGCAGGATCTATACTTAAAATTACAAACTTCTTTTTGCAAACTAGACACTGGTTTTGTGACAGTTTCTCAAGCCCTTCATAGCCAGACTACTATATATTTTCCCCTACATCATTTTAAATGTCCTTATACATGGCTGGCAGGGGAGGAAAGCTGGAAAATTTTGAATGATGTTACAACTGCAGTACAGCTGCCGACCATAGCTTTTCAGTCTAAGTCCTATGATATTTACTATGTTTCATAAAAACCTAGTTCCTGTAATTCTGTGCTGCAAAAAGCATGAACACATGGTACTATTAAATAAGTTATAAAGACACAAAAAAGACAAGAAAAAAAAAAAGCACAACATTTATGTATTTTTTAATACTGTGATATGTAGTCTGAGCTCAAGGCTTGACTCCTGTTTTGCAAAATGTTGGGACTGGCAAGGCTAAATGAAGAAATACAGTACCTAGCTTATGTTTAAACTGCATTAAATCTTCATAATAGCTATTGCTAATAAGTGTATGTGTAAACAGACATCATATTCATGACAAAACTTGCACTGATTAATTTAATGCACATATGGAATGAGTCTTACTTAGAAATACTTTTGATTTGAGTAAAACTGCACAGAAACTGATGATATGTCAGAAAGATCTGATGGATGTCCAGGAACTTTTAAGGAGAATGCAATACAGTATCAAGTACTGTTTTCAGAGCAAGGTATGACACAAACTCGGTAGAAGATCACACAAAGTGTATCTAATATCAAGGAATAAAAACAACATCAACATTTTTACTACTTAAAATCTTATGATTTTGGGGGAAACTATGTTATTATTTTTGGATGTCTGAGTTCTGCAACTGCATGAAACAAACTGCATGGTAAAGCAGCTCCTGATAAAATTTGAATTGGTATGATCTATCTGTTATTCTGACTGCTTTTACAGATCCCAAAGTAGCTTAGTTGGGAAGGGAGCTGGTGTGTTATAAATGCAGTTATTATTTTAAATAAAACATTTTAGTCAAACAAACTGACTAAATTCCTTAAGACTTATAATCTTGGCAAAACATGGTTTTCCTTTTTTAATGTTTATCTTTGATCCTATATTATATTATTTCTGGAAAAGAATGGATAGGAACCCCTCCTCGACTGAAAATTTATAATGATGAAGCAAAACCATGTAATGAGCACAAACACAATCATGATTAAAAGATAAACATATATTTGACAAGCTCACATATATGGAAATAATACCAGCAGCTCTATCTATGTACAGATCGATCCCATACATCCGTAAGTGAAGGATATTGCACAACCCAAAATGCAGGGCTTTTTTTTCAACTCTAGCTCACCAAGCACCAGACGAGCACATCTTCAGCAATGAGAAAGCCACAGGGCAGCATGTGCATTTTGCATAGAGGGCTGCATTCCATTCATGCACTGAATTTAAAGCTAAATGGAAACTGGAGTTCCTCAGGGCAAGAATCATAACTTCTAATTACCAAAGGTAAAAGATAAACTGGGAAAAAAAAATTCCTTCAGATATGGCTAAAATTATGATGTGAGTCTTAGAAATATTTATCTTTCCTTCCATAAGTGAACATTCTTCTGGTAACTTGGAGTTTTTCTTGGACTGCTATTGCTGTTTCACAATGATCTAAGGCTTTATTTGTAGTCTTAGTAGTGCTTATATAATTACATAAATCTAAAAAAATATAATGTCTGATTATTTTAAATTCCAGTGAAAGATGCGTGAATTGAAAAAGGACTATACCTCAGTGTTTCAGCTACACTTCAGAGGGTCATATGTTCATGTGCTCAGCGGGCTGCAGAATGAATGATCTTGTCACAGGAGATCATCGGGGGTTCTTTGAAATCCCAAATATAATTAAATGCCTAATGTGTATTCACAAATACATTAAGGCACAAAAGGCAGCAGTGTCCAAAATCTCTGTTAGTCCTGAAAAAAACCTAGAGCTGGGCCAAATGAGAAACGAGACTATCTCTGCTGAGAGCATGTCTTTGAGAAAGTGCTCAAGAAAGCCAAGGCTAATTAACTGAAAGTACCAAATTAAAGTTGATTAAATAGCTATTCTCGTGCAATTGAGGATAGGGCCAGCTGAACTCTGCCGCAGATGCTTTATCTCTATGTGGCAGCACCATGCCAGAAACCTCTGGGATTTCCTAGACCTACCGCCCCTCCACAGAGTAATTCTGCAACACCAGCCCAGTAATTAAAGCTGATTCTTTCTATAAGTGTCAAACTGATTGCACAGGTCCAAGGTGGCTGTATAATGCATGTGGGGTGTATCCTATGCTTGCCAAAGCACCAGGCATTGTGCGAGTGAGGTACACATCCACACCCTGTGTCCACACTCCGTGGTTGTCTAGAACCTCTGTATATCAGCCAGGTGCAAAACTGTCAGCTCACATGTCATATGCAAAACAGCATCTGACCTTTCACCAAGAACTAGTCTCTAGAAAGGCTGAAAATCCCTGACAAATATAGAAAGTGGTCAAAATTTGCCCAGGCAAGATTTCCAGGCAGAAAGAGGGCATGTGCTGGGAAACAGAAAGCAAACAACAAACCAGGGCACATGCCAGGAATGGCAGTTTTGCTGAATCAGTCACAGCTGTTAATGCATGCTCTTGCTCTTGGAAAGTATGTAAATATAAATTTAAAAAGTCCTTCTGCAGATGCACGTCTTCCTACTGACTAATCAAATCATGTAATCAAAAGTCTGCATTATATCATATATTAATGACTAGAGCGAGATCAAACTCAGTTCAGATTCATTGCATAATTTTCCATGATTACAGTCACCTTTTTCTGTTGCTCAGGTCAGAAAAGTCTTATCAAAGACCTACAACTATAATTTCTCTTGTTTAGGATTAAAGGAAATCTTTGGAGGAACGGGATGAGACATGCTGAGAAATTCTCTCAGTAGTCGTTCGTGACGAAAACCTTACCAGATGCATGATAAAAAATACAAAACATTTTAAAAATGCACGGTGTTTGAAAGGGAACGTAATTTTCAATAGTTTTGACTAGGAGAAGTGTAATGTGTTGCCAGTAGAGTAAGCCGGATTTTGGAGGCAGCGTCCTGTGCAGAGCACAGTGGATCTTCCTCTAAACTTTGCCAGATTACAAACTGAGTAACAATAGCTCATGTCTTTTGCACATGCTCTCCCCTGCGCTCTGCAAGAAACTCTTGGAGGCGAGAAGTTCCTAAGCTTTTGGCTGGCTGCCAGCGTCGAGACGTTCACTTTCTTTTTCAGTGTAGGCTAGAGGCAAAAATGGCAAAAAAAAAAATGTAGGAAAATGTTCAAGACAGCTCTTATTACTGGGTCCCACTCACCAGTGTGTTACTGCATTTGGATTGCCAAAAAAAGAAACCAAGGCAGAACGTGGAAGCAGATCAGAAATCACTGTAATTCCATGTTGCAATATGTACTATATGCTGCCATGAGGAGTTTGATTACCATGCCCTTCTCCTTTGGAGAAAGCATTCTCCATCTAGTAAGAATTTGCTGAATGTTGAACGCCTCCCTATTAATTTTGAATATCTGGGCCAAGAAATGTGCACCTGCGGATCCCGATACGCAGCTGGAGCAACATTCCAGCAAGCTCCTGCAATGACTCATCAGCTCTGATCCAGTTCATCCCTCCAATTAATGAAAATAATACTATCTTCAAAGTCCAGTCTTAAGCTTTTTATCTAGAACCACTTGGCCATTGCTAAAAAATAATGAAGTGCTTCTCTGATACACATGGAGATTCAGGATGGTTTACAGAGAACGCTATAAAAGTATATTCATCTTCACTTAGAAGTTGATTTTCATGTCAGTGCCTTAACTTAGTCTGTTATATTAAGAACTATCTTTTAAACAAAAAGTACAATGTTATCTACTTAGTGCAGACTCTTCTATTCACGAATTTATGAAATTATCCGAATATAAGGTAGAAGAAAATCTAGGCATTTGTATTTCAGAAAAGAAAATAGGAATTCAGTAATCACTGTCAGACTAAGCTTTTGGTTTGCTCCTTCTTCAAACTAAACTGTCAACAAACATAGGACAGACATGAACACTATCTCTTTTCGTATAAATATCTCAGATCCAGCTACTACCACTGGTGTTTTTGCATTACATCTCCCCTGTGGAGTTTCATTCTGATTTGCACCGTACCTATTGAGAACAGAATCAGCCCCTTAAAAGATCATCATTTTATCAGCATTTGACCTGAGAGTGTACCCCTTTTTTTCTTACCCTAATAGTAACAAATAGGAGCTCTGGGTAGAGGGCTCAAGCATAAGACTTTTAATTTGGAGGATGATGAAGTGGTAAATTATCTCAGCCCTTCCCTTTCATTAATGAAGCAATACAAAATGCTCCATTATTTGATTATGCCATTTTCTTTATGAGACCGACGTTATGGAAATGAATACTAATAGTCACCATTTGGTCGCTGGCAAAAAGTATATTCATGAAAGACACAGTTACTATCGGAGTCTGTTGTCCCACAAAATCATGTGAAGTTCTCTTTCTACTCTTTGAAACTTGCAAAAGCAAACATGGTGAAAACATAGGATTTGGATGAACTGTGAGAGGGAACAAACAGCCCTGATAGAAGTTACACAATTATTGGGTAACTGCAGAGACAGGTAAGAGAAAACACATAAATTTGTGCAGCCACATTTAATCCATCCCCTGCTTTCCCTTCGAGGTGACCGCAGCAGAACCTCGCAGCAGCCGATGGGACTGTGGGCTTCTGCCAAAGCCACCCCTCATCTCTGCAGCAAATCCTTCATTTCGCTCCCAGCAGATCCTTATCCCACGGCAAGAGGGACACCAGCACCTGACAGGGAGTCCTGTCCTGCTCGAAACAGCCCAGGGCTGCGCACCATCAGCGCAAGGAGTCCTCCAGCGGCAAGCGGGCAATGCCCAGCTCCTGCCTTCCCGCCGTCCCCCAGTCGCCAATCTGCCCCTAATTACAGCCAACGACTGTGGAGGGAGAGAAGGGCATTCTAGAAAGATTCCTAAAAGGGTCGTGACTGCTGGAAGGTCAAGCAGCACCATATGGATGATGTGAAAAGGGCTTGGATGCAAGGTGCAAGCAAAAGTGAGGTGTGGCTCATCTTCTGAAGCTAGAGAGGGATGTCTCTCATGGTCAAACCAAACTATTGCTGTAGAACCAGCCTGAGGCCTGTCTAAACTGGTGGATCCAGAAACACTTCCGATCCCCTGGGTGAGGGCAACCCAACCACTTCCCAGCTGCCTGCTGGAGGGAAAGTCAGACACGCGCTGTCTCCTCCCTGCCCAGGCTTCTGCTGGAAGCGATGTGGAAACGGAGCAGAGAGCTGCCATGTGGTCAGGGCAAGACCAGGACAGAGCCATGAGGAGGCCAGGATCCTCATTGCATACCAGAGCAGGCATCTGCCCTCAGCCTAGATGCAGCCTGGACGTGCCAGGTGCATCTACCAGGGACATGGGATACCTGTGCTCCACAGGGAATGGGAAAGATCCTTGGAAAACAACGGGGCGAGGCGCCGTTTGTAGCAGCTATCAGCCCAGGGTGATCTAATGGGGCTGCAATTTCACGAACTCGCATTCCTCGATTCAAACCTACCATGAGCTAATCGATGATCCATTTGTCTCTCCATTGGATAGCAAATAATAGGGGTTTAGATGCCAAATAGGAATGAGGCACAACGGGGGAAGTTTAAAGCTCCTATTTATTTGGGACTTCCCCATATTGAGATCAGCAGCAATAGGAGGGCCAACTGAGCAGGAAGGATATTATGGGCTATTGCCTGCTCTTTGCAATCAATTCCTTTCAAATCCCTGCAGGATGTAGCCTTGTCATCCTGTTTGAAAACATTCTTTGCATGTTGGAGTATTCAATGCTAAGAGAAAAGGTGGCTAAAAGGTTTCTTATGGCCACAGGGATCAAGAGACACATATATTTGTGAGGATGAGCGTCACAGAATAACTCTTTATATCATCCTGCTGGCTCACTGCACCTGTGCAGGCATTGTGTTTTTTAGGAAGTGTTTCAGTTTACAATATCCTGTACTGCTCAGCCGAAGCCACAGCTCTTTACAGAAAATGGCAATACTACTCCAAATGAGAAGTGCTGGACTGTAGAAGTTCAGTGTTTCTTGGTCCTTCTCTAGTGTCAACTGCCATGTCCCCACCCACAGAAATGATTATTTAGCTGTAAGGTAATTCAATTCAGATCAGTATTTATCTCTACCGCCAATATTTTCCGTTCAGGTAATTCCTTCTGAGGAGAGTAAAACTTTCTTATCTTGCAGAAAAGGAATCCCCCAAACTGTAAGCCATGCATAATAATGTCATTGGCACTATATCCTTATCAGTCAGTTTGAAGTCCAGGCAGGACTTTCTGTTAAGGGCATGTTTTGCCAAATCTCCACAGCTCAGTACCAGCAAGTTCCATGGGAACTAAAAACTAACTGTAAAGCCCACCTGTTTGCATGCTGCATCATTATGGTAACTTGCTTTTAATGACACTTTCCTTCCTACATTTTTATTTCCATTTCACTTTTAAGAGACTGCATATTTCAAAATTAATTTCCCTAGGTGTTAATAAAGTTAATTTGTTAACATTATGGGGTTTTATTTATTCTAAATGACAGCATAATTTAAAATTAGATATAAATAGCTTGCTAGTCAACATGCTTCAAACTTGTAAACCTTGTTAGGCATCCTGCCAGGTGGAGAGCTACCTGAAGTCAACAAACTTTCCTTTGAACTCAAGTGGGCCGTGAGATAACCTCTCCCAGGCAAAACCCCTGGGACTGCTCCACAGCAGGGAGTGCTGAGCATGGTGTTTGGCTTTACAGACTAGACCTTTAATTTGGAAGTTTTTATTTTAAAAATCCAACAGTTTTTCAGATAATGTAGCATCGGTGTGTGTGAGCTTTTTAAGTATGACCCCCTTATTTCTTGCAGGTCAGTGTGTGTGGAGGGATGGGCTCTGTGGGACCTGTGAGCTGCCACCAAACACTCTGGAAGCTTTTTAGGGGGGTAGACCTATATTCTGAAAGGCTCTGTGTCACAAAATGGGTTTTTGATAGAATTAAGTTAGAAGGATTTGTCAGCACTTGTGATGTTTCACAGCTCAGAAATGCAGTTCTGCACAGAGAGGGTATTATTAACCAGCATGCAATTTCTGCAGGATGTCATGAATCACAGGTTGCGGGACATCCTCCTGAAAGGCTCCATAAATTCTGAGTCACTTTTAAAACAAACACTACACAATGGCAAGCAAGGCCAAACTACGGCAAATATGAAAACACTGAGATGCAGAAATAGGATCCCTTCCTCTGTCTCCTCCCAGCTGGTACCTTCCTCCCTTCTCCAAACTGCTGGAAATGCTGAGAGCTCTGGCATTCCTTCAGGATGGATTGCCTCTGCATCTCCACATGCACATCCTACCAAATCGGAGCCTGAGTAAACCTTTGTTCAGGACTTCAGGAACTGGTCGACTGTGAGTAAATGCTAAGTAAAGGCACATTTCTTTCTTGATAGAATTCACTAGAGAATTTATTGTAATTTGCTCTGGCATTTTTTTCAATGATACATTTTTTTGAGTCAGTTTTTCATAATTGGACGTGTCATGAGAGAGACATCACGTGACATTTTTCCATGGTGCCGAGGGGTTTTTTCCCAAAAGATGTGTCTGTACTGCATAAAATATATAACTGTGATTTGCACGACAGTTAAGAGTCCAGTTAAAAAGGAAATAGACTGGAATAGAGCAGAAAAGTCATCTCTCCAAGCATAGAAATACAAGATAGCTGCACATGGCTGGAAATCCAAAGCTGAGCACTTATACCCTAGCTTTAAGCTGATGTGGCTCCCATATTAAACTAAAGATTGATGAATCTACCTGAAATATTTTTAAGGAACTCAGAGTTGATGGGAAAAAAAGACACTCCTGCTTCTTACAAATGAGATCGAAATGGAGGAAAAATAGATATCAGAAAGCAATTTCACATTTTTCTGTTTCTTTCAGGTTTAGTTTTTACAGCCTTGACCAGACAACCAGAAGTCAAACATAAAGATGCATGCAATGGATTTTCTAAGTATTCAGACAGGCTGAATAAGGAAATGGAAGGAAAGCGGTGTGGTTTTCTGCTCTTTGTGCAGTGCTAGCTCAGATACCGTAAGGTCTGATAGATTCCGTATTGCCTGCACTTACAGGAGGGCTTGTGACAAACTTTTGGGCTTTTCTTCTTTTTTTAATTCCATCGTCAGATGATATAAACTCAAATGTATAATCTGTTTTGGGTTAACACATACCTCTGTGTAGCAACCTGAAAATTTAGACCAAATAGAAAGGGCTGTTCCTAGAGGTTTCTGAGCACTGGCTGCTGCGAGTAATGGCAATCTTGTAACAAAAACACTTTGTGTGTTTCTAGTAAACTGGCAGATGTTACTAACTGACTCTATTTGTTCCACTCCAGTAGTTTTTACAGACATAAGTGTAAATGTAAACAACATTAAAAAAAAAGCCAACATTAAACATACCAGGCTCCAAATATTGTGGTTACTTAAGAAAAACGAATTATGTCATCCAGCAGAAAGACTGTTCATTAAGGTTTGGTGCACATTTTTCTTCTCTAAAAATATGTATTCTAGTTATACCAGTTTGCTTCCAAGAAGAAAAATTTAGCTAAAACAGAATGGGATTTAAAATATTCACTGAGTGTCAAAATTCCCCCAAAACATAAGCACCTGGTTCTGGACTAAAGGTAGTGCAGGCAAAATTCCTACTGAATTAACTGGGAGTTTTCTTATTCTACGCTTTAATTACACTAGCAGGGCTCTTTTTGCCTGTAGTTAATGGCCAGTTTGTAGGCTGTCATCACACTTAAAAAGATTAGTCCAGTTGCTTCCCAAATGATCTTCTAGGATGACAACACATTTATATATGTGTGGGATGACAAGGAAGGGAGAGGAGGAGTTAATGATGGTTATATTCTTCAGATGAAAGTATTTTGTCTGGGGGGAAAAAAAAAAATACCACTATTTATCACAAGCAGATGAATTTTTCCAGCACTGTCATATTATTATCCTATGCAATTTGATCAGTGTTTTAATAACATACAATATGTTGCTTGTTTAGCCAGATGTCAGGTCATCTAATTATATAACAGGAGCACTGGTAAAAACATTATCATAACTGATGTGAATATTATGAAAATTAAAACATCTATAACAGTTATATTTGTTATTAGGTTCCCAGACATTTTTCTGCAAATGCATTATGTAACTTACAAAGTGGAAGTATCTTTAAATAATCTATTTCAGATTTTTTTCATGCTAACCATTTTTAAGCTTTCCCTATATTTTATTCCCACTAATACTTTTCAGTCTAAAATAAATTGCTAAATTTTTACCATGTGTAAGAAAAGGGTGTGAACCTGCATATCCTGGATTAGCTACTTTTGATCTTTCTTAAATTGTGGACTCCCAAAAATTTTCCTGTGCAGATACAAACCTACTGACAATGAGCATGCTTTTCTTACTTGCATTTTGTAAGACCCTCAGAAGTGGGCATGAGGGTCTCACAGAAAACAGGTTCACTGGCTGTACTGCATCCAGCTCTGGAGCCCTCAGCACAGGAAAGACATGGACCTCTTGGAGAGGGTCCAGAGGAGGGCCACAAAAATGATCAAAGGGAGGGAACATCTCTCCTGTGAGGACAGGCTGAGAGAGTTGCGGTTGTTCAGTCTGGAGATGAGAGGGCCCCAGGGAGACCGACTTGCAGCCTTTCAGTACTTGGAGGGGTCCTACAAGAAAGATGGGGACAGACTTTTTAGCAGGGCCTGTAGCAATAGGACAAGAGGTAAAGGTTTTAAACTAAAAGAGGGTAGATTTAGACTAGATATAAGGACAAAACTTTTGACAATGAGGGTGGTGAAACCCTGGCACAGGTTGCCCAGAGAGGTGGTAGATGCCCCATCCCTGGAAACATTCAAGGTCAGGTTGGACGGGGCTCTGAGCAACGCGATGTCCCTGCTCATTGCAGGGGGGTTGGCCTAGGTGACCTTTAAAGGTCCCTCCCAACCCAAACTATTCTATGATTCTATGAAAAGTAAGGTATCAGCTTGCTTCTCTTAACTGCTCTGGGGACACGCTGGGCAACAGGAAAAAGTCAGACCTTTACAGTCTTGGGGATTTGGGTGTTTTCAAGCTTGGTTTGTGACTTGTGTACATTGTGAACTAGAGGATATTTACGGGACTGTGGAATAAGTAATTTTATATATTTTGCATTTTAAATGCAGATTTTGTTGATATTGATGCAGAGGATAGACATAGCTAATCACATTTGTGAGAAGTGCCAGTGCTTATGGAGGCTATGGTAGAGGCAGACCTGGTCCCAATCTATAGGGCACAGGACGGGAACTGCACAGCTATGGTAACATCAGGAGATACAGAAGTGCACACTGCAGTAAATAAATAGTAAAGACATGTCTCTCTGAATTGCATTTCTTTAAGTGATGCCTGTGTGTGATTTCACACCAGCATCATACCATTGATCCTAATAGTTATTCTCGACTTACAGTAAAATCATCTGAGAATCAATTTCATAGTACTTAAACAATGTGGGAAGGCCAACACAAGAAAAGATGAATCATTCCTTTGTTTCCAGTGGAAATAGGGTCTCAAAAATGTATTCATGGCAAAGAAAATGGGTAATTGTTGATTTTTAGCTCAGGTCTAAGCACACAAACAGCAGAGCTACACTCAAATGTATCTATTCTGGTACTGCATTCAGTTACGGGACAAACTGTGATGTCTGAGGTTATATTTACTGGTTTTAACTGCATGCTCAATTACACCATTCTGTGGTGTGCTGTGGGAAAACTGGTCTGTCCTTTGTGAGTACCTGTACAGATGAGACTTTGTCCCATAAACATAGTAAACTACTTTCAGCTTGGCATGCTAAATTTTCTCTCTGCAACCTCTATTCTAATCAGTGGTAAGGCATGAATCCAACTTGGAGCACTGATCTGTTCCAGCTGTTGGCATTAATGCAACTTTCATTTTGGAACCAGGGGGTAAATGCAAGACACGAGACATGTTTGAAGGCATTTTGTCAGTGACTTGTAAGCCAGCAGCATGCCTGGCTAACAACAATGTACAGACACAGGGGCAGCTGATACAGATTTTTATAGCTGTGAAATCCCATAACACTGATCAGTGATGCTGTAGTAAGACTGCAAGCAGAAAGCAATGAAACAACCCACTCTTGCAGACGAGAAGGCATGTCAGAAGGACCAGACCTACAAGAAAAGGCAGGTCCCATGAAGCTGTTAGAAGAGTTTGCCCCTTCAGTTCTCCAGTAAAGATGAGCCCTTAAGGAATCTGTAAAAAAAACAACAGATCTCCCAATGCTCTAAATACATCTCATCCAAATCAAAAAATGAAGAAAAACTGAAGCTACATTGCAACTGGAATTGTCCCATCATCCAGGTAGGATGCTGTGGTCTGCAGGTGTTTGCTGTCTTTCACTGCTGTATTAATACCTAGCCAAGGGAGTGTGCGAGGACGCGAGGGAGAGCGCTGGGTTGCTAAGCGATTTTCTTACCTGAGCCAGCGGGGCTTATGTGGTGGGGGGAAGAGGCTCTGTAGTAGGTGATGTTGGGGAAACACAACCTTCTGTGAGGGCACGCAGAAGAACTGCTTCCTGGGAGAAACTCTGGCTGCCTTCCCTTGCAATTTCTTCCTTCCAGCGCTAAAAGCTGGAATAGAGCTCTAATTCTCATCTGTGTCAAAAATAAGAATGTGACCAAATTTGGTTTGTCCTGCTGGGTTGGCAAAGTGTTTACAAAAGAGCTTCATGGAAGTGAAACTTGGGGAGCAATTGTTTGGCTTAGCGGTCAGGGTATGAGGAATGTGAGATGCCTATGTGATATCTGTATTCCGGACTGAAATCTACGCTGTTACCTTTGCTTTATCCTCTGTGAACTCTCATTTTCAGTAAGTGAAGGTCGTATAGTCGTATAAAAAGACTCTTTACATCCACACCCAGACGACTTCAGCATTTCCTAATTAGGTTATATTCAATCTTTATAATGTGCTTGTAATAGATGTGGTACTGTAGTGTAATCTCAACTGATATTATTCACTTCCCAGGAATGTACAGCTGAAGCTGCTCTGCAGGCTCTGACTGAAAACAATGAGTGTGCAGCTGACAAATAAAAGTAGCTGTTTTACATGCCCCAGTCTATTTGGATACCATTGTTTAAGTGATGTCTGCTGAACAGGTATTCACATTAGAAAAACAAGCACCATTACAATTTTCTGATGTGGCAGCTATTTTTGAAACTCATTAAAGCTTGCAAGTGCTTTTCCCATGCAGTGAAAAACTGGAATTGCCTGTTGTAATATTGTCTGGCAGTTATGAATGGTTTCAGCTCACATTTTATAATGAAGAAATGAGTTCATGCTATATAATTGCGGGCTATCCCCAAGAATATTTTTATTCAGCATTATTGTCAGACTAAATTAAAACCGCCAAAGAGCCTGATTCCTCAAGATGCCAGGTGCTCTCAGCTCCTGCAGTGGTTAATGGAAGGGAAGAGTACACAGCAGTTTCAGAATTAGTCCTTAAATGCTGGTAGTGGTGCGCAAATTTTTATATTAAGCAAGACAACATTTTGCAGAGCTTTCATTGTTCTTTCACTCTTCTTTTTCACAGAATCACACTTTGGAAAGTGAGCAATTATTACTAAAAATAATATTTATTCTATGCTGTACCCATTTATTCCATTTATATGAACGACTGCAATATCCTTTCAAGTGACTTTTGATTTACTTTTCCCCTTCTAAGCTTAAAACAGCCATTAACTTCCTTTTATTAAAAATGAGTTAGTGATGTATTTGAAGCTGCTGGTGATCACAGACAGTGGCATTCAGCTGGCACTAGAGACTTGTTCGCATCCCCTCCTGCCAAACGGTATGGAATTTTTGTCCTCTTCTGCCTGGGGAGTTCTGCAGAGAAAAGTGCTCTAAGCTTAGGGAACCCAGAGAGAGCAGATGACAAAAGAAAGGAAAAGCCCTTTGGGGCAATATGGGAACCACCATCTCCTTTCACCAGCTGAATCACCACTTCACCCCATGCACTCCCCCAGGCAGTACTGGGCAGACTGGTAAGGACTGGGGGTGGTAGGGGGAAGGCTGCTGCCCGCACACACACGTGCTTCCGCTTGGTCTTTCATAATGCAATAGGAAAAGGCAGACTAGGAAAGCCAAATCTTGTGCAAGGTTTGAATACCAAAAAAAGTTGAAAGTCAAACATCCATCATTAATATGTACAAGGTCAGGCAAAAGCCTTGCTCAAACTGCGGGTCAGTTAGTCCTTCTTTCTCCCCTGGGTCCAAAGTGTTATCACCATGGAGGATAATGACTTAAAGCCAAGTAAGGTTCTCTGGAGCTCAGAGGTCATGGAACGAGAGTCAAAAAAAAAGGGGTTCCAAATATTATAAGTCTTTCAACACTGTTTTCTAGGTATTCTGTTAAATATCCCACTGGGAGGCTTCTTTTCGTCAAACATAACCACATTTCTTTGGACTTTCTTCTCCAAGTGATTTCAAATATATAAAGAATTTAGATGAAAAACAGATCTGTATTTTTTCATTGTTTAAAAAATGGTAGTAAATGCTCACTTCTCAGAAGAGTGATAGTGATTTTATTTATAGAAATTCCCAAAGTGACAGTTACAGAAATAATCTGTGGCAAACAAATTGCAGAAGATTTTTTCCCCTCAGTCAGATCATATTCTTTCTTTACAACGCTGCATAATAATTTCCATGAAAAGAAGCTGTATTATGTAGCCCTGATCATTGTTTCGAGTTTGTAAGAGCAAACAGCAAGGCAAAACTATAAGGTTGGGGAAAATAACAGCCTCCAAATAGGGTTGTTATAAAGAAGATGGTCTCACTGTTCTCCGGGCTCAGCGAGAGAAGCAAGCAGACTAATTTGCAGCAAAGAGAAATTAAGTTGTGTATCTGTGGGGAAAATAGAAAAAAATATGGGTAGTGAAAAGATGAGACTTCAGAGCTACCTCAGGAGGTTGTGGAATTTCCATCAGAGGATGATTTTAGGAACAGAGGATAAATGAACACGTGTAGGAATAAGCCTAGGCGTGTGGTTGCCCAACCTGCCCACAGTGCCACAGGGATCTGGGAGGGGCGTGGAGGGTGGCTGAGGAGATGGGTTTGTATACGCCACACAGCAGCCTGTTTCAGGGAGCTCTAGGGAGCTGCGTCTCCCCTGGGAAAGAGGACAGTGGGGGCCCGAGATCTGGGAAATAGTACAGTGGGGTCCAGAGATTTTGGAAGGTTTTAAAAGTTAAGCACTTGATCCTGCATCAGAGCTCAATGTGGAGGAGATGACCCCAAAGTCCCTTCTGACCCTACAGTTCTGTTGCTCTATAGAATAACCTACCAGAAATGTTGTGTGTTTGGGTATGTGTGCATTCGTAATCCCTGGGAAGTATTAAAAAAGAGACAAATATTTAGACTATTCCTATATAGTATTGCTAAACACTATTTAGCAATAGGATTTCAGAATGCAATCTTCAGGAACCCTGGAAAATAGTAATAGACAGTTTTTGAAAAAGTTTTTAGCAACATTTTCTTGTTTATGGTGGTAGTATGAAGAGTGTTTACATTAAATAGTTTAACATCTTAGCTCCCAGAGCTTATGTTAATCATATGTACTTTAAGGATCATAAAAACTTTGTCAATGTACAGCTTTTAAACAGACAATTTCAAAGCATAACAGAGTGCTTAACAATCCTCACTAAACTCATGATCTAGCTCCAGCTGAAAGAAATGCAAAAGCACCACAGGCTTGAGTTGGGCATATATAAATAAAGCCAGTATTACAACAAATAAAAGTCATCCTGATTCAGCAAAGCACTTAAACAGATACTTACATTCTCTAGATATCCCAGGGACATAAGTATCCAAGTATTTAAGTATTCAAGCATGCCTGCCACTTAGGAATCTTAAGATCAGGCTGTAAACTCTGGTTTTGGTTCCTAATGAGAGAGGTTTGAAATGACAGGAGAGACAGCATAAATCTGTGGTGGAAAAAGACCAAACAGCAGAGGATCCCATCGTTCCTTCCTGGTGATCGTTCAAAATCTGCATGCTATTAATAATGCTGATACTTTAACTGCTAAGAAGTTGAAGAAATTCAGAACTAAGGTTCTCTTAGGAAGCTTGGTTCTGCCTCTGACCCCTACACTTCTGTCTTCCAGGGTTTCCCATCACACAGTAAGCTGGGGAAGGGATCAGCATTTTTTCTGCAGAGAAACTGAAACTTTTCTCTAAACCGTTACTGCCTCAAAACACAAACTGTATTTATGAGTACACATGACACTTTCCTATTAACATGGCCTTTGTTTCTTCATAAGAGAAAAAAACAGTATCATTATGGCCTATGGTGGTATGCTTGGCTGCAGTGCAGGGTGAAGAACGTGCTCCTTACACTGGGAAATGCAGCCTGCCTTTGGTAACCTTGGGATGGCTAATGGGGTTGGAAAAGGTAAGAGCAATGCTACAAGAACAGCAGAAAAGGCATGGCTGTGGCTTCAGGCTGAATAGGCTTTTAGGGCTAAAGAGAAGCAGGTCATCTCACCAGCACAGTGGAAACAAGCATGAATCTGAGAGAAAAACATGGGAAAACTGAAGGGGAAGAGCTGGAACAGGTGCCACAGGTCAGAGGCGCAGGAGGTCATGGTGTGAAAGAGCACAAGAGAGAAACTTGAGTTAAACCACTCAACTGGTGCAGTACAGAGGCACACAGAGGTTTGAAACCCAGTTCTGAAAAAGAAGAACTGGGGAAAAGTATTCAGAAGAGGCAGGGATGTGTGACATGACTGGGACATCCTTTGGACTGTGTGGCTGTAAAAAGTTGCCAGCCTGTTATTATAGCAAATGAATCCGTGTGTCTGTCTGTTTTGTCCTCAGATATGGGTTTTCTTCAGTTTCAGCACATGGAGCCACACACGTGCCCTTTCTAAGCTAAAAAGAAGTATGTGCAATATCATCCCTTGAGTGTCCCTTTTAAGAAGTTTTAAACCACTTAAATTAGGTTCCTGAATGAGAAAGTAGTCTCAAGAGTAGAGCTGGTAGATTAAAGGTAGCGTGGAGTGCGTTCACGCAGGATAAATAATTGAATAATTGCAAAGTTGGAAATGTATCCAAAGAAGCCAGGATTTATTACAGAATTCTTTTTTCTTTTGCTTACACAAACTTTATAATAACTGTTTTCCCTGACTGTCCTTTTGCATAAACTGGGAGCAGCCTCTGGGCTGCTCTCAAGTTTACTTTGGCTTCTGCAATAGCAATTAAGAATTACTGGAACTGTACAGTCCCTGGCCATGCCTTCGGTAGCGTCGGAGGCCGCGGCACAGAGCCATCCTGCTCCCTTGGGCTGCTCCCTCCGACCACCTGCCCGGTCGGTGCCTGCTCCTGGCTGGGGGGCTGCGCGCTGTTTGCAAAAAGGACTGTTCCCACCAAGCCCTTGCTCCAACGGCACAAGCACCTTCACCCTCAGCTGTTAAAGGGAGGGCTTGGTTTTTTTTTAAAAAATCATGCTATGTAAATCGAATGGCTAAAAGAGTTTTCACAGAATTGAAAACACTTCAGCAGTGAGAAATTTCATGTGACAGAGCAGTATTTTCTGCGCAGGTTTTAGTTCAGGTAGCAGGACCGGGGTATAAACTGCTGTGTATGACCTGATGTTTCCTACCAAGAGACATCACTCTGTACGTGCAAGGGGACAGCAGTCTCCGGGCATGCTAAATATTACAGTCTCGACACCTTGAAATGAAAATGTTCTCTGAATTTGGGCCCTGTATTTACAGAAAAGAAAATACAATTGCCCTGTGGTAAAGTGTTTTAGCATTAAAGTGATCCAATGCTAACAATGCAATGAGAGCAAAGGGGAAAGTGCTCTCACCCAGATGTGGGTATGTAAACATATTTTTAACTGAGTATACATTTATATACAATGCAGCCACTGTTTACACTTATTTAAAAATGCCATACCTTATGAAAATTATGCAAATATTTATAAAAATACCTTAGCCTAAGTAAGGTATGTACCACATTTAATATTTCAATAAATGCACATGCAGT
This sequence comes from Phaethon lepturus, assembly GCF_000687285.1. Classification (NCBI taxonomy): domain Eukaryota; kingdom Metazoa; phylum Chordata; class Aves; order Phaethontiformes; family Phaethontidae; genus Phaethon; species Phaethon lepturus. The sequence goes on from NW_010532809.1 coordinate 61,681, forward strand.
GCTCGTGTGGCAGTGCCAAATGTAACAGTTCAAAAAAACGACCCTTGGGTAAAACCGTCAGGCGCAGAGTGTTGGGTTCAGGTACCTGCCAGCAGAAACCTCTGGGAGGACGTCGCTGGGAGAAGGGAAACTATAGCGGGGTCTCTCTCTGGATTAACCAAGGAATTTGTGAAAAAATTAACATCAACTTGGTATTTTTGGGCTTCCTACTCAGTCAGTCATCTGCTGGGCTGCCAGCAGCTCTGCCGGGCCCTTCCACGTTCGGGGAAGGCCGTTTCGCTTGTATAAAACTGATGGGGAAGGTGCCCTTCAATCTGCCATGAAAGGGTTCTTGGACCGGCGGTCCGGAGGGGGCGATGCTGGATTCTCCGCGCCCCGCGCAGCACCTCCGCGCACC
>NW_010532810.1:0-455 GCF_000687285.1 Phaethon lepturus
TCTGGACAAGTTGTCCAACTGTGGGATGAGTTGGTTCACGGAGCGCTGGGTGAAGACCTGGTTGAAGGGCAGAGCTCAGAGGGCTGCAGTGAATGGGACTACATCTGACTGGTGACCGGTCAGAAGCACTTGTTCCTCAGGGTTCAGTTCTATGGCCAGTCCTGCTCAATACATTTATCAGTGATTTAGATGCAGGAGTTGAATGCACCATTAGCAAGTTTGCTGATGATACCAAACTGGGAGGTGCTGTTGGCTCTCTTGACAGACAGGAGGCCTTGCAGAGGGATCTAGATAGATTGGAGCGATTGGGCTATGATTAGTGGGATGAAATTCAAGAAGTTGAAATGCCAGATTCTCCACCTGGGACGGAGTAACCCCAGGCACAAATATAAATTGGGAGAGGAGTGGCTGGGGAGCAGCCCTGCAGAAAGGGATCTGGGGGTGCTGGTCCGCAG
>NW_010532811.1:0-2346 GCF_000687285.1 Phaethon lepturus
TGGGCTTTTGCCTTTCTAATATTCTCTCTGCAAGAGAGTACAGAGGATTGTTGTACCCTTCTTGAGTTGCCTACCCCTTCTTCAAAAGGTGATAAACTCTCCCTTTTTCCCTGAGTCCCAGCAAAACCTCCCTGTTCAGCCAGGCCGGTCGTCTTCCCCGCCAGCTTGTCTTATGGCACATGGGGACCACCTGCTCCTGCACCTGTAAGATTTCCTTCTTGAAGAACGTCCAGACTTCCTGGACCCCTTGTCCTTCAGGACTGTCTCCCAAGGGACTCTCTCAACCAGTGACCTGAACAGGCTGAAATCTGCCCTCCGGAGGTCCATGGCAGCGGTTTTGCCAACCCCCCCTCCTTACTTCACCAAGAATTGAGAATTCTATCACGCCATGGTCACTAAGCCCAAGACGGCCTCCGACCAGCACATCTCTCACCAGTCCTTCTCTGTTTGTAAACAGCAGGTCAAGTGGGGCACCTCCCCTGGTGAGCTCACTTACCAGCTGTGTCAGGGAGTTATCCTCCACACAGTCCTAGACTGTTTCCTCTCTGCTGTGTTACACTTCCAGCAGATGTCCAGTAAGTTGAAGTCTGCCACAAGAACAAGGGCTCGCAATTGTGGGACTTCTGCCAGTGCCTTGCAGAATGCTTCGTCTGCCTCGTCGTCCTGGTTGGATGGTCTCTAACAAATACCCAGCAGGATATCTGCCTTGTTTGCTTGTTGGCTACCCTGTAAAAGACAGGATCATAGAAATTAGAAATCACTCTGCTGCACAAACAGCAGCTCATCAGAACATTCACAAGCTTATTATTAGATATGATGTGTTATGATTTAAGTCTTGTGACTGGCAACAGAGTTGCAGAACAAAGCCCTTTCATTTGGCACAAAATTCATGCAGCATGGGTAGCAGCCATTCACTATTTGATGCATCTCTGCTGTGTCTCAAGCCTTACTCAAAAGGCCCATAGTTGAAGAATGATCCTAATTTCATTCTTGTATTGTCTATTTCTTTTAATAGCTGCAGACATCTTCTGGGAGAAGGAGACACCCTTGGATTGAAAGCATTGCATCATTTTGCACAGACTGTCGAACAACCTCAAACAACTTATTTCCAGGGGTGATCAGCTAGGGTTGTATTTGAACTTGTTAGAACTATAACTTCGTAATCAGTTCTGCATCCTCCAAGACCTACACTTCCTGTAAATGCTTTGCCACCTTTGCTTCTGACAACCTATATAATTTTTATTTGGCATAGTGCAGATAAACAGGCAATGCAATATTAAAATGAAAGAAAAAATATCAGATTTTAGATCAAGTTCAGTCAACAGAAGAAGTTATTAAACATCCTCTAGAGAAAACCAGTTATTGAATGAATACTGCATGAAGGAAATCCAGTCTCACTCAAAGTAAATATGGCCAATTTATATGCATTGCCCAAAGTCAGAAATGCAGGAGCTCAAATGAAGAAAAAGCAAACATCTGAAAAAATCATTGCTGTTTTAACCCTTTGAGGTATTTAGTAACTAGGTAAGGACATATAATACTATATTTTAATTAATAAGCAATACATATATTATAATACTCTAATTAATAAGCAATACATTTTATGTATTTATTGATTTAGGTCTCTTCTGTAAGCTAAGAAAGAATTATCTCTGTTGCATCACATGAAGAAACAGTTTGTGTCAGTGTCCAAGACTTGAATTAGTCCATTTTTTTCTGAGTTCAGTATCTTAACCTTTTCTGTTAGGGTAAAAGCGGCTTGCCACTTGCAGCTCAGAGACAAGTAGTTCAGAGAAACATTAAAGCAGCTTATTGGAGTGTTGACAAGATCACGGTAAATACTCTTCCCGTTTTACTCTACTTCCCTTTTTCCTGCCACATCAAGAAATCCTATTTAGTAAGACAAATACAAATGGATAAGGCTTGTTAGTTGATCATGAAGCTGTATTTGAATCAGGAAACACTAAAACTGAGAAAGCAAATCATGGATCTCCAGGGATATGAAAGGCCATGCAGAATAACTCTGCATCAGTCCAGACTATAGGGGAGGGTTCTTCCTTCCCATTTTCACGTGAGCTACTGAAAGTGTATTTCCAGCCCTGAACACTTCTCCGAGACCCTGATGCAGCCTACTGAAACTTTCCAACAGATGAACAGCAACAGTCACAATCTTCTTACTTTTTAGCAGAAGGTTGTAGTTTCTGTGGCTTGCACGTCCAGACCCCCAGCTAAGATGAGCTGGCTCAGATCTACCAGTGCACAGTCCAGTTTACATTGCACCAGCTGAGGCTCTGCACCTGAATATTGGATTCATGGCTTGTTCTGCCAAAATTCCTGCCTTAGTGT
>NW_010532811.1:2377-28315 GCF_000687285.1 Phaethon lepturus
GCATGGCTGATACGCTCGTTGCTTTTGTTGACCAGGCTAGTGCTTTGTTCTGTTCATACAGAGGGACATTGCAAACAGATTTGACATACAGTTCTAAAGCACAGGAGAAAGTTGTCATTCTGATGACCTTCCAGGGGCTGATTAAAGGAAGTAAAAGAGGTGCATGTGTTTGACTATGCTTTGACTCTTAGGCAACAGAGAGGTGCAGGCATGGAAAGGGAATGAAGTGCTGATGAAATAAAATAGCTGAGAACAAGTGGGTGCCATAAATGCCACTCAGTTCAACTAGAGTATCAGCACGTGCTATATTTTTCAAAAAGGGTATTTGTAGGATTTTTGCTCCCACCTCAAGGAACAGTGTTGCTAGACAGAGAATACTGAATCCATGCTGACTTTACATTTCCTTCTCTATGAATTTTGGCATTATATACAGAGTTAATACCAGAAATCCCATTGTGGTATACTTTTGAATCCATCACACTTAAGGCTTTAATTTAAACACACAATGCAATTTGTCTACACAAAAGAATGGTAGTCAATAAGCAGGGTTGCATTTGATCTACAAAATGCGTAATGTGGAGACACAACAAAGTCTAACAAGTCTCAGCAAAGGACTGGCCCCTCCAAGGTCCTCTTCTGCTCCCAAGATCTACTTCACCTTAGCACAAGAGCTTGGTTAAAGTGCCTTAACATCACCAAGATTTCCTTGCCTTTGAAATCCGGGGATTGTATCAGTCCTGATTTTTGCAGCCCTTTCTCTATATCACAGAATCACAGAATCACAGAATGGTAGGGGTTGGAAGGGACCTCTGAAGATCATCTGGTCCAACCCCCCTGCCAAGGCAGGATCACCTAGGGCAGGTTGCACAGGAACGCATCCAGTCGGGTGTTGAAGGTCACCAGAGAAGGAGACTCCACAACCTGTCTGGGCAGCCTGTTCCAGTGCTCCGTCACCCTCACAGTAAAGAAGTTTTTCCTCTTGTTGAGGTGGAACTTCCTGTGCTGCAGTTTGTGCCCATTGCTCCTCATCCTAAAAACGTGATATATTTATCCAATTTTCCCTACTTTTCTTTCATGGGCATTCACTTTTTTGTTTACAAATGCTTATCACCTTGAGTCAGCCATGTTAATCATAAATGCAGATTGATTGCCACAGTTTCATCCAGAATTCCTTGGGCTTATCTGTCCTGCTCTTAAAAAAAACAACCCTCCAAACCTTTTGATTTGAGTCATCATCCAATCATCTAGTTCTTTGGGGATGTATGTGCAGTAAATCTAGATCCACAGACTCACAACTCCCAATGAAGTATGTGCTCCTAAAGCAAGTCAGACCACCTGAAATGAAGCTGATTCCAATGGTGAACTTTTTTTGATGTTCTGCACAAGTCACAGGGTAGATCTGAAAACAATGGTTAGAAATCTCAGATCCTGCTCCCAAAGTTCAGGACAGTTTGTAGCTGCCAGAGTCAGTGCTCTGCCAGTGGAACACTGAGCTTTTCAACCTCAGTGCTGAGTTAAATATAGCAAGGCTAGTGGTTTTAAAAAGGCACTACTATTGCCTGTGAGCTTTAATGGAGTCCTAATTAGATGTACAAGCTGGACATTAGAAGGGGACTTGAAGTCTGGTGCTACTGGTTATTTCATTATCTAAAAATTAGGCTTTTAAAGCATTTCTTCATACTAACCTTAATTAACCCTCTGCTTCTGCTTTTAGTCAATGGTAATTTCAAGGTACATCAAAACTCTCTTCACTCAGATCTTTAAAACTGCATTACTGTGAAACTCCAGCAAGTGGCCAGCTCCATAGCACACTGCTCCAAAATATCCATGCTTTAGCAAATGTGTCTTCAGAGAAACTGCTTGAGCTGCCTTGAGAACTACTATTGCTGGAATCATAATCAGCAATGATCTGAAAAGCTTCTCTGGCCTGTGGCCAGAACAAAGGAGAACGCAGCTGAGCCCCAGGGTCCTGGAGCAGCATAGCTTGTTTTCTCTCATTCTCTCCAAGGCCCATAACAATTTTTGAGCCTGTTAGTCATTGCAGCCAAATTTGACTGACAGTATGTCACAGATAATTCTGTATCCAAAGGTTTCAAGAAAACCCAGCAATATTCAGGTAGACAAGGGAGAGCCAGCTCCCAGTTTCCCAGGTAAAGGAATAGCTGTCATGAGCCCACCTCTTATCAGAGAAAATCAGAGAAATTATCTGGGAGAGAAGCTCTGTAATTACCTGTGTGCAGCAAAAACGTTCAAGATCTACTCCGATTTGCACACCAAAGTCAATCATCCATGAGGGACGAATCCATAGCAAATCAGGCATAATTAGGTCTAGAGCTCAAAGGTCAACGAACACAGCAGAATGAAGCATTATTTAAATACAAAGAGGATGAATTCAGTCTCATGCCAAGGAAGTACTGAAAGAACCTAAGCAAATATCTAAATGCGTAATCATCTGTCTTAAGTCACGTCAAATAAAAGCTTTGTCAATAGTTACAGGCATATTACATTGTTTTTCTAAAGCAATGTTTTTCAAAACAAAAGCGCTGCTTTTATTTCACCTCCTTCACCACCTGCCCTTAACAATCCCCCACCCAACCTGTCCTTACTGCAAGAGAAGGGGCAGGTAAGCATGTACAGTTCCACCTCAGTGTTTGAAGGACTAACGAATACCGATGCAGAGGAGACCCAGCCCTGTTTTGGGTGTACATGCCATTTTCTTCTGCTGCTACATATCACAAACCAAGAATTCACTCCTCTCCTATGACAAGTGGCAAAGCTTGGCTATATTTAAAACTAACAAATACATGTCTGTGACTGTTATTTTTTCAGAGACTCCCAAGATCTTTCAGTCAGTGCTCTGCTTCATAGAAATCTGTGAACCATACCATTCCTCCTATGGAAAATTTCCCGATTTAGCTGCTCCATAGCCTCAGAGATCCATTGCTTCAGAGAGTTTTTCAAGAAAAGGATAAAAAGTACAATATGATGACCCCTCCCTTTGGGCATCTGGCAAGGGATTCCAGTCCCCAGGCTAATAAGCATTTCCCAGATTGTATATACAGGAGGCACAAGCCTCCCCTCACCTGGAGATGCACCTTCTCATGACTCTTCCTTGAGCATTCCTCTTTGTCTCACAGAACAGATAATGGCACTTAACCATGCTGTCCTTGAAAGTCAGAAGCACAAACAGCTTGGTCCTTCTCATCACCCAAAATGATTTCCTGAGGTAATTTTTGGAGGAAGAGAAAGGCAAGTGGAGATACTCAGGTACACATAAAAAGTTAAAACTGATTTATCCTATAGTTGTATTCAATGGTGGTAGACAACACAGAAATTCAGGGAGCTCCAAAGAACCACACCATCAACACTGCGAGCAAAGGTAGCTCAGAAATGCAGAGCATCAGATGTGATCCAAGCCCCTAGGATTGAAAGGCTTCTGCTTTTAGCTAGTTCTTTAAACTGCGGAAGTAGGGCATGTATAATGCTGGTCCAAATACTAGATAAAGAAGAAGAGAAACTTTACTAGAAAAGCAGAAAGTTAATCACAAAATGCAAACATCACTTAAAGACCTGTTTACGCAGAGGGAGCGAGAAGAGCAGTCTACAGGCAAATAAAAGGAAGGAAAAAGTTGCAGTGAAAAATATGGTGAAAAAAATCAGCATAAAGGATTTGTTTCAAAGCCACTGAAATGTATGGGAAGAACTGCATTATGTTTAAGAGATGCAGATCCATTTGCAATGATATTCAGCTTCTGCAGAAAGATTTTTGTCTATTTTTAAAATATAAAAAATATTAAGCTGTGTGTAGCCTTTTGTTAGAGAAATCATGCCATCACAATGCTGAAATAACTAAAACAGCTTTGAAGACTTGCTTCTGCTGAACGCAATGGGAGTTTTGCCATAGATTGTGAGAGACGATGGCCTGTCCCTCAGCACAAGCTAGAGAAAAGAATGTAAATCTGCTGGAGCAGTGTTTGTGGAACATGGTGCTGATTTTAGTGATGGCTTTTTCCATGCACCAAGCATGAGATCATGTACAGGGCTGTATTTACATGGTGATGTAATTTACAGCAGAAGCTGGAAAAACAAGGAGTGTAGATCATGTCCAGCATAATTTATGCCAAGCTTTCCACAACTATGCAGCCTCCCTCCCATGTCATACATGTTGGCAGGACGAAAGTAAGAAGTGGGACAACTCTGCCCCCAATTTCTAGACAACCTTATGCTTTGGCTGCAAAATCAACTCATAATTCAAAAAGCAACCTCCATTGGGCAGACAGTTTTCAAGTCAAACAGCATATGTGCTTAATCGAATGCTTACAAAATTACCTTTTGTTTTATACAAATGTCCTGCCAACAAAAGAACAAACGAGGGATGTCTAATGATTTAGCAATATGGCACTACTTACGTTGTGATCACAGAAGATCGGATACTCAAATACAATTATTTTCCAAGTAATGTTTTATGATAATGTGGTTTACAAACTGTTAACGCCCACTCATCTTTTGAGGTAGAATCTTACATTTTTTTCCTTAAAAGGAATGCCATGCCATGCCATTGAGATGTAAAGACTCAAAAAATTGAGTCAAAATTGTTGGCCTCGTTTACGTACAGAATGCTATTAGTCATAAATAAATACACCAGAATTGTTTGATTAGCCAATGAAATTATATACACACATTCTGGAAAATCTGATTAAGTTTAGTCTATGGTTGGCTTGTAACTAAGCAGGCAGAGATTTCTGTATGAATAACATTAAATGTAAGATCATAACTGTTGTGCCAGTTCATCTACATCCTACATGAAGTTGACTGAAATAAAACTGGTGCAGCTGCTGAAACTTTGCTGCTTTCATCAAAATTGTTGCAAGAAGCTGAGTGAGTCACTAACTACAAGCAACAGCAATTCCAACTGTAAACCCAGTGTGCCTTATATCTGCAAATTAAATGAACTGACAGAACAGCTTTCATAACAGTATTTTCAATGACAGTAAACTTGGATGTAACAACCAAAATAGTGGCTAAGCGTGCATTAAAGGGACAACATACAGCTGTCACCATTAGAAGAGTGCTCCGAGACACCTTTTTTCCTTCTTCTTGCATGTATCCTGGAGTACATAAAGTTCCTTGCTAATTTATGTCATGGATTGGTCTTCAAATGATGCATCATTTTCCTTTTCTGGAAGACTGCCTTAGTCTCAAATAAGCCAGGACTGGAATTTGGAGGAGCCAGTCTCACATGCATTTGTAGTGAGGCAGTCACTAAGCAGTAAAGCAAAATATTCTGCACTTAGAAGGCAAGACATCTGGGGTGATTTCTAGCTGGCCTTTTAAGACATTCAAATTCAAATAACACCTGCTGGAACACCCCGTTTTAAAGCCACTTGTACCCTGGGACTGGTTCTAGGAATGTGCATGTATCCCCTTGTCTCATGGTTTTCTTCAGGACTGTTGCCTAACATAACATACTGATAAGCTCTAGATCCAATGAACCAATGCAAAATGCTTTATGTGACAGCTAGTAAGTTTGTTTAACTGGTTGATTCTACTACACCACAAATTATCTTCCATCTTTCACAATTCTGTTCAAGAGCTGTGTGTATGCAGTGAGTGAGTATGCACCCCAGTGTCTTCTCAATGTGCACATGGAAAAAAAGAACTACAAAGACTTTTCTTTCCAGCCATTCTCCATTCCCATATGTCCTCTGCAACATCTCTTACATAGATAACATCACAGAATTAACTTGCTGGCAGCCCCCATCCTTCAAAACAGTTTCATTTTCCAACCCACTGTAAGCAATCCTCTGGACAAACTCCTTTATTTGGCAGGCATCCTCAGAAGCACCAAAGCAGGCATTATTAGGAGGACTGGACTATAATTTCAGGTGATGATGGGTTGTTTGAAGCACAGCTTTGGTCTACTTGCAAAGGTAAATGCTGATGCGATGAATGGGCACTGTTTGGTTCTTGAGCTGGACAGGTCCTTCTCCAGCCCTAGATGATTTCCCTCAGTAATGAATGCAAAAAGGATTCCTAGTTTCCTCCCAGGATCTAGGGAGCCAGTAATTAGGACACAAGTAGGACACAGCAGTTTAAGAAATAATTAAAAAGAAGCCCAAACAGTGCAACATAAGTTTCTCTTCCTCATCATCTTACTGCAGATGAGTATTGCCTGTTTCCCTCTCTACCTCGCTATGTACAAGAAGGCTGGAGTGCACACAGAGATGGACATCCCAATGCTCCGTTGCCGTGCTCTCAGTAATGGAGCGTGCATCAAGTCAGCCGAGACTAGGAACAAGCAGAACCAAATTTGGTGTGGTGGGACAAATAAAGGACTTTCTGCTTTCTAAACCTGAAATACAATCAGTTTCCTCAAGAACACTGTAGTGCTCTGGACAAACTGAGGAACAAATCTGGGCAACAAGCAACTTAACTGCTCCAATTTCATAGGAAAAAAAAAGCAGTGTCTTTAGCCAACTATTAAGAATTCATTAAATTCTTACATGAATGCACACACAAATGCAGAAAACCCCAAAGCCTGGGAACGAACACAGGATGGAACAGTGCCTCAGAGTATGTTCTTCAGAGTGCTTTAGCACCTGTGCGCACCTTGCAAAGAGAGGCCTTATGTATCTCCTCAATGTGTCAGCAGTCAACTCCCCTACATGCAACACTACATGAAATACAGTTCCTTAGTTGGCAGTTTCTCAGAGAAAAAGGTAGGACTTAAACTTCAGTTTGAGATGCTGGTAAACATTGTTATAAATAATTGGGAAAAAAAAAGATGGAATATTTTTTGTTCATAACTTTTATTATAAACACATAGATTAAATATTAACATAGGAAAAAGGAGACATTACTAGTTAGGCCTTTAAAAGGCTAGGTGTCCTAAAACAGCCCCAAAAGTCCATTTTACACAATATCCACTGAGTTGGCACTGCCACTTTGGCAGTAACTGAAGCCTCCAAAACACTGGGGTATTCCCTATCGTCTCTTCAAACAGAGCAGCATTCTGCATAAGGAAACAGTTAGTTTGCACTTTTGCAGTTCAGCCACAATGAATAAAAAAGATCCATGTATTCAAGTAAAGTTACTCCAAGAATATCAGCTTGGTCCAGTTCCTTTTTTCATTCTACCCAACAGGCCAGGCTCACCCCAAGAGTTGTAACTGGCTGGAAGTTAATGCTGTCAGTCAAGATCTTTGGGGCCTACTGGGAGCTTTGCAAAGAGTGTCAGTAAGAGCTAGAACTGATGTTTGTTCTCTGAGTAACACACAAAAACTTTGTCAGTTCATTTATAAAAAACAGTCAAAAAGCAGAACATATAAGAGCCCAGGAAGATCCTTTTGTTTGCTCATTTTCAAAATATTAAATTTCAACAACCGTTGAAGTTTTAAAAGCTTCAATTATCAGCTGATAAAAAAAAAAACCCTAAGAGATTCTGTTTTTTCTTGACTCTTACTGAAAGTCCAAGTTAAAATAAAGATGCTCCGAGCTCTGTGCTTAGATATGACGTGCTGTCCTGCTACAGTGTTTTCTCTGCTCCCCACTGTTCCTTTGCCTTCCTGCAGTGAGTGCTCTCACTGCCACTCTAGTTCATGTCAGATGTTTGAACAGGATCCAAGTTATAAAAGAAACACAGTTATTCAGCGTCTATATGAACATACATATTTGTACAGTCCAAAGAGCCAACAGTGAATGTGTAAGCAGTGGATTTAATGGAATATATGTATTTTTTAAATCCAGTAGCTAGAGTAGTGCAAAGAGGTCTGTGCTTTTAGATGTATATATTATCAATTATATGCATGGCATTTTCCCTGCTTTAAAAATAACTATGAATAAACCCCTGAAAATATGGGGAATAATAGAAAAAATAATCTTAGGATTTTGTAGGAAAATATAATTTGCAATAAAAATATGCTAGTTTCTTCTTGCTAGACACAAGTAGCAAAAATATACTCCCACACATAATTTTTCAGCATCCTAGACATGTAACAAATACTTCTGCAGCAGTAGTCCATCTTTTAAACAAAAGTCTGAGTCCCTTACTGTACTGCATTTTAATTAAAAAGCACTTATGTCAGTAAATATTTGCTTACTCCTTCGTACATGTTAGTCTGGCTTTTAGTAATGTAAGCAAATGCTAGAACATTGTTGATTAAATAGGAAGTGGTTTACATGTAAGAATTCTATATAAGAAAGTAATTTATCTAAAAATATTGGTCCCCATCCTAGGCAGGGCCGTTGCCTCTTTGTATTATTCCATTAATTCCAACCAGAATTCACCCAAACAGAGCACGTCTGGAGGGCCCCACTTGCAAAGATCACAGGTTGTCAGAGAAACTCTTATCTTTCAATCTCTCTGTTTAAAGAGAAGGATGGGGTAAAACCCAAGCTACTGGCATGTCAGGGTACTGAACAACCCTTCATCAAAGATGGAGATTGGAAAAGCCTTTGGGCACTGCCTTATTGTGTAGTTCCCTTCATGCCTCCTCCTACAGCCACAGCTTTCCCACCTGCTGAGGCAGATGTTACTCTGATCAAGTGCTGTCAACACGGCTGCAACCCCAGAGGCGCAGAGGTACCTAGGACCAAGCCACTGACTAGAATGATTCCCATGGACTTTGGGGTCTGACAAAGTCAAGACTGCAGAGAATGATGACATCAGTGACTAGTGAAGAAGATGCTGATTCGAGCTGCTTCTCTCCAAGATGGGATTTCTGTGCTCTTATGGAGCCTGAAAGGGGCAAAAATATATTTTTCCAAGGTGGATTTTTAAAAATCAAATCAGCACTTTCCCCAGTTCCTAAGTCATCCTCTTAATAATATTTAGCCAGTATTTCTATTTGTGAAACTCTGAATTTTCCGAGTTACCATGGAGGCGTGATGTAGTGGAGACCTTCTGAAGAACTTGGGTAGTATAAATAAAAAGCAAAAATATTGTCTATTTTAAACAGCATAGGAGTATCTTTGTAGAAAAATCAGTCCTGAGTTTCATCTCCAGTCTTCAAGATGGACCAATGCTGTACCATTTAAGAACAACTTTCTCAGGGTTGGCAATAGTATCTTTCCACTGCTCTACTGCTTCACTGTTACTGCTATCAGAACTTATCCAGATCTGCAGTAAGAAACAGAAAGAAAAATAAAATTTGAGTTTACTTGATACAACACAGGGGCCCAGACTTTATTAGTTCCAAATAAATACCATGGAAGTGTAGAATGAGATACAATGTGTAGACTGCGACCAAAGCATTGTAGCAGCAAATACAGTTCCGTTGGGACTAACATATTTTGGCTTTCAGCTGGGAACACAGTGAGTCTGGGTTTAAATTTAGCCTTGAAATAAATAGTTTAGAGAACTCACTACTATCTACTTAATAAGATGGTTTAAGTCAAGCATTCCTTGTTCCATTCAAATGCATGTGCTGGGGGTCAAGGGCTCAAGAGGGCCAGTGATGGCTCTATGCATTCGGTTGGCTGCAAGCCATCTGGCATCCCGAGCTAGCTGTCCAGCATTTTCATGAGCATTTAAAATTGCACACTCTGACAGACAGACCCAAACCTGCATTCCACAGAAGTTACTAACATGCCCATACCACACATAGTCATGCACTAAGAATCCATTTCTTCTCAATATTCAATTAACGGATAGTGGTCATTAAACGAGGAAATGAGGTACAAGTAGGAAGTTTTCCTCCTGAACATTATTACTAGCTTCCATTGCCAAAAGAATTCTGCTTATATAAATAGGTATCATTATTTACGGGACTCTATTTCCTCAAGTCTTCCAGGAATGAGTCCTTTTAAGACTTCTCAGAAACCTTCACCATGAAGTACATTTAGCCTACTCTGCTGAGGCATGAATCCTCAAGAAGTGAGAATAATGTCTTCCAGAAATCCACAGACAGCTGATGTTTCATCCCCAGAGATTCAATATACATCTTGCTCATGATTAAAGACATGCCTGTAAAAGCAGCCTAATCTAAGTATTGTCTGCTTAGAACAGCATCCAATTAAACATCATTCTCTGAAGAACAAAGTTAATAGATCCAGCTATATTCATCTTTTTCCAGCTACCCAGCCAATTGCTCAAAGTACATTCTTGCCTGAGCCATATTTTATGTCTTCATGTGTTATGTGGCAATGTCTGCCTGCATGAGCTGAAACAACCTTTTCCAAATAACCTCTGAGGAGCAGAAGTAGCTCATTTCCTCCCCCTAAAAATAAGATTCATAATTAAATGAAACTCATCAGATTGAGATGACCTCACATATTGCTGACTGCAAAATCATACCCAGTTATTTTTGCCCCAAGGTAGCACAACTAAAAGAACAATCTTCTTTCTTTTCCTATTCCAAATCCAATTCTACCAACAGAAATCACAGAAAGGTGGAATACGTGTGACATGAGGCTCCATAAAATGGAGGAAGGCCACGTAACTCTTGCTGGTACATAATTTCTATAGCACATCAGCATCTTCTATAACTGCACGTCTTCAGCAGGCACAAGAAACTCATCACCAGAATGGGACAGTAACACTTTCTGTACCTAAGGACAGCGCAGTCTTTCATCTGACAAGGGACATTGCAGTTGGGGTCTCAAAATCAATTCGACGTTATTCATTTATGCAGATATTAAAATTCTGCTACTAACCCTGCTGGGTCAGGGAAAGCTCCGAGCATTAAGAACAGCTACAGCTCACTGTACCATGAAGAAAAGGAGAGAAAGAAGGGACAGGATCATGGTAAATTAGAACAACCAGGGGAAGAGGACAGCAAGAATAAAAAGATACCAGACTACCAACTTTTACAGTGGTTAAATAAATATGATCACCCAAATGATTTCAAAGAGATACTACAGAAGTTCCAGCTGTAAACAAAAAAAAAGAAAGAAAAAATAGCACTCAACTACAAAATAGTTTTGTGTTTGTTCACCTGTGATAATGATATATTACGTGATAATGCACATTTAGAATATTGTGCTGATTTCAGCATTGCTTTACCCAGGAAGGTAGTCTGATATTGTAGCTGTTGATACCTCCTTTTACACACACCTGCTTGTAAGTTTATTGGTATAAGCCAACACACCCCTTTCTGTACAGTACATTGTAGGATGTGGAGCTCCTGTGAGTGCTGTTTGTTTTCTTCAGAAAGCCTAGAGGCAAGGAGCAGATCATATGTCTGTCTGTAGCAAGGCATCTTTTGCACAGTAATACACACAAAAATTACTTACGGACTTATTTTTAAAAGCAAAATCAAATGTCAACTCCCATGCTGGTATTAGTGCATGTTTAAGACCCCAGTACTATTCTTTCTTGGTTTATAAGTTTATAAGAATTTACTATTTTGCCATATGCCACCTTATTTAAAGTATTTTAGAACCCATACCAAGAAACCTGAAGAACTGGATTTAAAGGATATCATGTTAGTCAGCAGAAACCAACCTGTCCTAGGAAGTGTTTTCTTCTCACTGAGCTTCTGCTGTAGAGCTTGATGAGGAAGCTAATTCCTTGTTCACCTTGGCTAACTGGAAAAATCATCATTTCTCCCCACTTCACTTGGCCATTAGTGGACTTCAGAAGACGAGTCTTCTTCTTATACATCAGCCCTTCTGTACTAAACATTCCAACTTTCACAAAGAAATCTAGCACAAAAGGGAGGGAAAAAGCCATAGCACACAAAGAGTTACTCAAAAACACACCCAATAAGGAACTGACAAGATCCACATGTATGGTTCAAATTGCAACAATTTCCCAAACGTCTGGCCAAAAGAACTGTACAATAGCTTTCCTGACTAGTCACACAAACAGAGTATGTTCAATAATATTGAATTGATTAACACAGTATCCAAACAGCAAGTGCAAGCTAATGCTCTTGTATGTCAGGATTAATACTGGGATAAAAATCTTCCAAATACATAAACACGTAGCTTCAAACCAAACAAAAAGTAATCAAGTAAGACATCTGTGGAAACAAGCCTTGGCAATGGAAATCTACTCCACAATATGTTAGTCTGAGCTTTGTAAGGAATGTTATGAATTGCCAACCCATTTGAGCAGCAATTTACCTGTTACAAATGCTTTTAGACAGGAGGCATGAGACAGCTGATGTAACTTACTTGAAGACAGCGGTGTAGATGAAACTGGAAGGTTTTGTGCTTCAAGAATCTGTAACTGAATCCTCCTGTTTATTGCTTGAAAACAAGTTCCTACTTGAAGTTCTGCGCGGCACACCTACAAGCAGAAGAATGTTGCCATAACATCTGGATTAAGTTGCTTATAAACTCAGGAAACACAGGAATTCTGTCATATGTTGGGCTCCCACATTTCTATCCGGGATTTCCTGGACAGAAATATAAGCATGTGTTGCATACACAACCTGCAGATACACAGTAAGTAAGCGCATCCTGCAGTTGCTATAGCTGCAGTACCTGTGCTCCACTGATGGACTGCTTATGTGCAGCGCACATATGGCCCCCGTGGGCTGCAGCCAGAGATACTGGACAAACAAACGAGGCCTCGGTTTTCACCTGGAAAAAGACTCCTCAGTGTTAAGAGCAGACACATACAGGGAAAACCAGACATGCAGTTGCAGCTCTACTAAACCTGGGCATGGAAGTGAGAGACCAGCTGTGCTCCACTAACACAAAAACCTTCGCAGTTCTCCTCCCGCACTTTTGAATTTTGCAATATGGAGATATGAGCAATGCTTTCCATAGATATAAGGCCCCATCACTTAATGTCATGAATGTTTAGGGTGACTGCATGCTGTGCAGTTTCCTCTGTTATGGAAGTACTTGTGTTTTACCATGCCTACACACATATACACACTCTGAATGTATTGAGTTCTCCAGTCTGAATTTTAATTAGAATTGTTGCTAATGGCAAAGTTGTGTTGATGCATCCTCATTACCCTCCTGTCAGATGCTAATGTACTCTGAACACTGTAAGAACAGCAGGAGAAGGCCAGTAGAGACCCAGCTTTCCTGACAGCCTCCATTTAAAAGAACTTTGCTAGTCCTGGTTCCCTTCAAGTTTTAATGCACTTCAGTGAAGAAAAATGGACCAAGCGAGAGAGCAACAGGTCAGATAAAGAGAAGTCAGGCTCCAGTTCATCGAAGAGACCCAAATTCTCTTTGCAGCTCAGCCACAAAATTTCTGTGTAACCTCGAGAGTAAGCTACTTACTCAACTCTGAGATTTGGCTCTCTACTGGCAAGTAAGGGTAGTTTGCTCCCTCAGAGGGTAGTACAGGGATGAATTCCAGCAGTGTCTGGAGGGCTCTTGGATATAATGGTGAGGAAAGCCAACACAGAGAGAGAAACTATGAAATGATTCAGGAATTTACATTGGGATGAAGCAGTTTCTAAAACAGCTTCCTCTCTCACTTAATCTTATGCTTTTGAAGCAACGTGATTATTCTTGTTAGAACTAAAAAATGTCAAGTGTAACTTGTGTTAGAAATCAAGAGTATCACTCATATTGCTCAGACACAATTAGATAAAATTTGCTTTTGAATTGCTAATTCAAGTTTAATTTGTTGAAAATAGAAATGTCTAGACACAATCTGTAAAAGAAACAAACAGAGTGAGGGCAGGGGGGAAGGAAATCCCACTGTGAAAACCACCTGCTTCTTATTATGCTAATGGAAATGAACTGTCTGAATTATTACTTCACAGTGTGCAATCTGAACATTAAATATATAGCCATCTCTGCCGTTTCAAGCCACTGAAGATCTTAGCACTTTTCTTCCATAACAAAAGCAAATTCCATTTGCTCTGGGCTCTTGCTGTGAGTCCTAACCATCTTCTGATGCTTTTTTGGTCAGAAAAGGCAATTACCTGGTGTATTTTGCTGAATGTTTCCCCAGAATGACCCTCCCTCAAGCTGTGGGCCATGGTGTGGAAGAGCTTGCTCTCGCTCTTTTCCCAGAAACGGCTGAGTTTATGACTAGAACAGCTATGTGCAGAGTTCAAAAGTCTGCATTGCTTCCCCATCAAAACGCCTCTTCCTCAACCAAGTGGGGGAAAAAAAAAAAAAAGAAAACCCCTTTTTGTTGTTAACATTGAATTACTACTGAATTAGTTTACTTTCATTTCCAGCAAATTTTTCTAGGTGATATAACATACTTTTGCATTATTGGCACTTACAGGTGCTTTGGAAGGAGGAGATATATCCAGCCAATGACTTGACTCCTCCGAGCTGAGCTCCCGCAGTGCCAAGG
The DNA here is from genome assembly GCF_000687285.1 of Phaethon lepturus. Lineage (NCBI taxonomy): Eukaryota > Metazoa > Chordata > Aves > Phaethontiformes > Phaethontidae > Phaethon > Phaethon lepturus. Next base: position 16,598 of record NW_010532811.1, read on the forward strand.
AGCACTCTCCAATTGTTTTTTTCCTGGGAGTCTGTGTCTGGATTTTAAATACCAATCTGACAGCCTGCAGACTTTGCAGTTTAATAGCAAATACAAAAGTTTCCATAAATTCAATGTCCTAGAAAGAAAAACAGAGGGGTAACATCACCATTGTAAGAGAGTCATACCAAGCTCAAAACCGAGAAACCAAGGCTTCCTGGTCCTATAGCCACTGCTCCCGGATGCCATTTTAGGTTGCCGTGGAAAAGTGTGCCTTTCCAGTGGTAAACCCCCACAGACTCACCACCTCATTGTCACATCCTGGCAGGGACAAAGCTCTGGATTGTTTTCATGAGTTGAGGCCATCTCTTCTGGAGCATTAAAACAGTGTACACACATTGTCATAGCAAATTCTCCTGTGGCTTCAGTCTCTCCTGCTCATTTATTTTCTTTCACCTTTGATTCACATGATGGCAGGTTTATGTCGCTTTACCCCTTTAATATTTCTTTATTGCCACTATCAGGAACTTTGTCTTGTACGACCAATTTTTACTACTTTCTGTAGAGAGGAACCATGAACTTTGTCTCCTGCCCTAGGGAGAGGCAGTAACATAATCCACCTTCCCTGGGGTGAATGAGCACCTACGGGTACGCCCATGCTTCCTCCAGTCCCCCACCATTGAGTTGCCAAGGCCAGCAGCTCATGGTTGAGTCCCCTATGAGCATATCTGTCCTGCAGACTTGGGAGAAAAGGAAGGCAACAGTACAATGCAAGGGAGGATATAACAGGAGGAAGTGGAACAAGGCTTTTAACAAGATTTTGGGAAGTTGGAAAAAAATAAAAATAAAAAACCCCAGTAACCCAAACCTGGGCAGCTATCACAGCAAATATGGCACAGGAGTGGATGTTTCATCCATTTTGAAAATCCATTTACATTTGAGTTTTACTTTTTTGGAGAAAAAGATTTCTTGGTGTTTTCCCTGCCTCTACTTACATTGCACCCTTCCTTGGCAGAAGATTTGAACTGCACAGGTTTGGGCAGTGTGAGAATTCCCTTGACATAGATACGAGGATTTTCCCCGCAGCTAGAAGGCCAGCTCAGGTCTTTGCACTGCAACATTGAAAACACAGCCAGTTTAGACAATGTAAGACTCTGGCCTTCAGACAACTTAGAAACAGATTCTTCTACACTGTTCTTGAATTATGCATAATTCCTGTAATATTGAATATAAATCAGAGCCAGTGTAATGACTGTGTCACTTCATATAATTTAATAATTAATTTTCAAAACCAGAGAGTAAAAAGTTATTCGGTAGATTTGAATGATTTCACTATGTGGCAATTCAACAGCAGATAAATCATGAAATCCCTTATGTAGTATTTTTCACTTGATGTAGTTATGAGGTTTCTGACTACTCAAAGTTCCATTGCCTAAAAATTATTCACAGTTCCTGGAAGTGCATAAAACAGCCAGCATAACAGTATCACATTAGCTAACAAAAAAGCCACAAGAAGCTATACATCCTCAAAATACTGTTATGGTTCTTCCCTGAAGGAACTGTTGGATTTAAAGTGAGTCAAATGCTGCCTCCAAAGTTGCTCTGATTTACTGCCTCCAAATTTCGACAGGAAGATTTCCATAGCAAGACCAGCCAATGACCAGCTCAGCTTTCTTACCTATGCTGAACAGGTCCTCACTCCACCATCAGAACATATGTATAGTAACACAAAGAGTTATATACCACTCTTTACTATTGACTACAGCACAACAGAGATTGCAACAGAAAAAAAAAGGAGAGGAAGATACTTTGAATGAATCCCAGTATTACATTTGGCTGGACTTTGTTTATATTAATACTTCAAAGTAATTTTCTTTTTCTCCTAAAACTATCCCGTAAAGTAATGGAGGGCCAAATTTAATGTGAATTAACACTAAGTATAGTAAAATAGCCATTTGAGTAAATAATAATAAAGTTATTTATATTTGCTTACATGTAAAACTGTGATCCAAATCTGTTCTACAGAAGAAACATAACACAACTTCACATTCAGTCTTCCAAAGTCTCGTTCATCACCTGATAATGTAACAGTATCTATGGAAGAAAGCCAATTAGAGTTTTTAGAAGTAATGCCGTACCTTAAAAGCTCACCCCAAGAATAAGGGAACTCATTAGTAGGTGGACTGCCTATCTTTGAAAATGTCTCTCAAAATAAATCTGAAATATCTTAACATCTACATTTTAAGGACAAAATATCTGTGAAGTCCTGTAGCCTGACCTTCTGCCTAGCTAAAAGCCTTCACGTTTACCTCTTATCTCTACTGAATTTAATAACTTGTACTGTACTCACACAACTTTTAGAAAGAAAAAAGCATGTGCCCGAGACACCCGGAACACATTTATAAACCATTACTTCCTTTAGATTAATCACTTTCACCATTAAGCTTATAAATCGGCCTGCTTTTTATCTTTCTCAGATTTCAGTTCCAGCCTTGTAAACATTTTACTATTACACTTCTCTCCAAGTCAGAAAAGCCATTTAATATCTAGTGTTTCTCTGTCATGACTGATAGGTCATTGCCCCCCAGTCTTCTTTTTGAGGAGACTGGGTGAAATTCTGTCTTCCAGCAGGGTGACTTTCATGGAGGCTTGACTAATTTTTAAGGGTTTATCTTGCAGCATCTCCACTTCTTCAGCATTCTTTCATAAATAAGGATGCTAGGTTTGCATGCAATACTCTTGCATTAGTAATGTAATTAGTAATGTAATATGGGTATTGGATTCCAGGCACTTCCCACAGAAAAATACTGGTACATGAAAAAGGACTAGAGCTGTGGCCATGGTGCTGTATTCTATCCTAACAGAACATCTGTAATTTCTTGGTTCACTGTGGTAGTAAATCCAGGGATGAATTTTTCAAAAGCATGAGGACTCCTCAAAGGCTCATTTGCTCAATCTCCTGACAATAGTAAGGTGCAAGTCCAAAACTCTTAATTTCAAATTGCAAAGTAATCTCCAAGCTGACTTGCTAATCAGATTCATCTCAAACAAAAAAAAAAAAAAAAAGAAAAAAAAATCATCAACAGTAGAGACAGCTTAATGTTTCAAGTGCAATGGGAAATATTTCATTAGAAGGTAAACAAAGAAAACATTACCCAGACTCCTGTTGCTGCCTTGTGAATCCTTTCTGGAAGAGGTACTGCTAGGTACACTGGAGAATGAATCATATCTCTGGGGGCAAAAAAAAAAGTCACTTAATTCAGAGCAACAGATGCAAAAATCCAGAGAGATTTCACCATCAGACAAGACATGATGAAAAAAAACCAACATGCAACTTCAAATAATTGTCTAATTCCCTACTAATCTCTTGATCCAGCAGCATGAAATTACTACTTTGACGCAAAGAGCTAATACAGGACACATATGGTCAGCACAAGTTTTTTTGCTCACTGATATATATGCAACTTCATCTCTACATAAAAGATGATTATGTGGGAGGGGGGAAAAAAAAAAGCAGCAGTGTTTTTTGCATCAACGGAAACGTCTAGTGTTCCACTTTTCAACTGATGGGAGAAATCACAAAATGACAAACAACAACCTCTTGTCTGTCTTGTCCTGCCTAACAGTCTACTCAGGTTTCTCAACAGCCCAGCAGAGCCAGAACAGCAGTAGTCACAGGAGACATCAGGAAACAGCCTCTTGAAGTTTGGCAAGACACTGAACTTTTGCCTCTAGCCCTTCCAGTTCATAGTACAATGCCCTTCAGTGTTTACTTTGAAAACACAGTGCAACAGGATCAGATACACCAAGTAAGCTGAGTTTTCCATGTGACCAAAGTTAGAAGGGGAACTCACCTTCATGAATCGATGAGGCGGGCTTCTGAGATCAAACATTGAACGACTTACATCAAATGATCCAGGCAAAGCACTAGGTCTTAAATCACTAACTAAAAAGACAAAGAGAAAATACAAATCATGTAAGCATCATTGCTAGAAAAAACAATCATAAGGATATTTTTAAAAGTTTAAGTAGACCTATGATAGAATTGAAACCTAGCCAAATAACATCTAAGGAAGGGCATCAGCACCTTTCCCTGCTTCCCCTTCCCCAAACACTCTCCTGCAATGAAAAATGGAGAGAACAAGCCAGTAAAATCTCTTAATCAATTCCATCTTTGAAACAGTTCAGACTTACTTGGTCACACTGGTAGCCCTGGTAGAATGGGGAGTCTGCCTCAACATTATTTCGGCAAGAGAAATTTATTTTTTTTAGTAGATGCTTTAGCAAAACAGAAGAGCCTTGTCTTTAAATCTAGTCAGCCAGAACTGGGGCTTAGCCTGGTCTCCCTTTTTAAATTTTTCCACAGTAAAGATCCCAGTGGCAAAAACATGCTGCCTGCTAAACTTGGCCTCATCTCCCTGGCTTTACTGATCACAGTGTCAAAGCACCATACTCTGCACCCTTACTAGATCTCAAAGCAAGCAACTCTTAATTCTACGATGACACACAAAAGCAAAATCTTTATTCTATAGAAATGTAGTTTCCTCAGCAGTAGATCCTATCAGTTTTCTTTTGACCTCGAAGCAATACAGAGCTAAAGCACACTGTCTATGCATATTATGCAGCAACAGCAGAAAATGACAGCTGAACTAACGCCACTGTTTCAGGACTCTTTGCTGACTCCAGTAAAGTTCAAGAAGTTTTTAAAGCCTCCCAACTTCCAAACTGACCCATACTGAAATGAATGAAAGCCGTATGGTTTAACTTCTAGGACTATCTGATGCAATTAATTGCTTTTTGTTGCAGTGCTGTGTTACGGTATTTCAGAAGACTTCCATTACAATTCACTGATCATAGCTTAATAGAATTACATCACTTGTTACCGAAAATTTATTTCCCTTTTACTGCTATCAACAGATATAGCTGATTATGCTTATTGTGACATGTGACAATCAAGAATAATTCTTTCTTTTCCCAAGGAAGAAAAAGAGAACAAAAGATGAAGAAAGTTTTGACAACCCACGGGAGGGAAAGGAAAGTAACAACATGATTTAGATAAAATTTAATGAAGGTCAGTATGTCTGGCAGGAGTTCCAAATTCTCTCTTGTGCATGACACAAAAGGGCTGAGCTGTTCACTGAGTCTGGTGTAGAAATAGCATTTTAATACCATATGAGGTTTAGAAACCTTGTTTGACATAATGGGAGCAAACAGGAGAGACCAGCCCATTACTTGATTTGAAACTGATTATGGTTATGGAAATTAATTCCATATTCAGAACCCATGACTTTCACAAACTACTGGGAAACATCCACTTGAGCCTACAGGTTACAAATCACCAAAACACTTTAACGATGGTAAGATCTGCTGTTTCTAGTAAAGCTGGTTAAAGTTTTCAAAGGACATGGGTATGTGCAGGGGGGAAGAGATGGTGCCATGGTGCCTTTTTCAAAAACTTAAATTTTTAATGGAAAAAAAAAAAAAGACAATTTCTACACTGAGAAAGCTGCCTGTAAAATATAAAAAAGCAGAAAAAAATTAATCATAAACACATGTTGTTTACCAATAATAACTAGAATTTTGTAAAATATTAATCAATTTATTTTTCAGGTTTTTTATTGTTGGGTGGGTTGTTTGGTTTTTTTCAATGAAGAGAAGGGACTTCCCATGAAAACTCAAGAACTTCACTTCCAAGTAATCCCATTTTGTAGTTCTAAGCCCACACACATGAGAAGTATCATAGCACTTGCTGCAACAAAGTAAGCTTAGAGTTTTGCTTAAATAGTCTATAGATGTACATGGAAGTGAATCATCTAGCTTTCGAAACAGCTGTCAAAAAACTCTAGAGGAAGAAGGCATTTTAGAACTGTACTCTAGACACACAAGTGACCTTTCTTGTGGTGTTTAAGCTTACTAAGACAAAACTAGTGAAATGTTTACTTAGCTTGAAGAAAAATGGAAAAAGGGATGATGAACTGAAGAGAATATGTTCAATACAGTTTTATAAAACTCATTTGGCTCCCTCCACAGGTGCTTACAAAGCCTAACGAAGCCATATGTGTTAAAGGCTGATAAAATGCTATGTGTATTTTGTTCTCAAAAAAAAAAGAATGGAGTAGTCTTTTCACATTGTCTCTATGGTGATTCAGAATTATTTTTAAAACAGGACACAGACTGAGACATTCCCCCAGATGTAAAATAAGCATGCTATACCATTCTAAATAAAACATCTTTAAAAATGCATGCTGTTGCCAGCTTCCGATTCAATAGAGAGGTGTATACATTTCTTCAAGCGTGTATGCGTTTGCCTTAGCGATCACTGACAGCAAGCAACACTTAGTCATCTACTTTACTCTAAACAGCATTCATTGTAGAATACATATACCAGTGAACAGCACAGAAGAAATTTTTTTTTTTTTTTTTTTTTACTTTCAAAAGCAAACTACAAAAAAGCTGGCATATAGCATCACTTCCCATTTTGCACTTGTTCTTATCATCTGCTCCTGAATGTCTTTTGTTGCTTGTTCCTCTCTCCATATATATACTCCTCAGGCATTCCTCCACTCAGCATATTGCCAGACTTCCTTTTTCTGTCACCCTCAAACACTCCTATTCCAGTACTGCATCCTACTCTGGATAGGAGGCAGCTACAGTAGCCTGCTTTGCCAATTTGTCTACCTTCGTGTGATGTATGCAAGCCTTGTTAAGCCCCCAAAACACAGAATGGAACAGCACAGCTGGAAATCAAGCAGAGCTGGCTCTACAGATAGATTCACCAACCAAGATGTGTCTGTAGCATACAGACCAGTTTGAGAACTGCGATGATTATTCAACTCCTTTGATTACTCAGACATGTCTTTTGTAGACTAATGGCTTTTTTTCTCTTACCTATAAACCTTGGGAAAGAGAGGAAGACAGAAGAGTAAGGGTGCGGTCCTTCTCACCTGATCCATATAATTTCCTATTATCTGATCTTGCTTGGAAGCGCCTAATCAGATCTGGCGAAATGCGATGCTCCAAATAGAATGGGTTGTACACGTCATAGCGGGGCCATTGGTACACGCTGTGCAGTTCTGCTTTCCGGTCACCAAATGAGGCTCTGGCAGATTCTGCGGAGCACAAGTAAACATCAAATGCAAGAGTTCCAGACATAACACATGCTGCCTGGCTTCATAAGGCAGGCAGAGTGCCTTCAGGGCAAAGAACAAAATATTTCAGTATTATCTACTTCAGGAAAAGGTAAAAAAAAAGAAAAAGTAAAGAAAACACACATACACATTGTGTCAGATTTCCACAGTATGCTAGCAAACATTAGAATTAAATTGGCCATAAAAAGCTATGCATACTCTGTCTTGGAGTTCCACAACAAATGCCTAACTAGTTAAAATACAGAAGGCTCCAAAGACAGACAGCAAGACAGAAACTAACAGGAAAAGTAAAGCCATGTGTACAGAAAACCTTCGACTTATTTAGCTGCCTACCCCCAGGACATTCCCACTCAGCTAATGGACCCCAAGACCTTCAGGAGGGTCTTGCATGGAAAGATAATGCAACTTGTGACTGCAGTCTCCTTGTCATCCAGTTTCCATAGGAAGTCTGTCAGTGGTAAAACCACGGGTCTAAAATGACTTTAATTGTTGGCTGAGGCACAAGTAGACAGATCGGAGAATGCTTGAATCCCAGCCCTTTACTCAGCCCATTACAGCACTGCTGCCCCATTTTTCTTTCCTTTATTTATAATCATTTCAGAAAAAACATGCACATCTTGGTTAGCAGAACAGTAAAGAACACTGCTGTAGTGCTTCATTTTGCCTGTCTGGAGCAAAAATAAGCCATATGTAACAGTAGAGAATGGGGATGGGGTGACCTGGACTCTACCAAGATCTGACATTTGCTTCCTTCACTTCACCTCCCTGGACTTCAACCAATCTATTTGGGTTCTTTACCCCATTATAAAGTGCCTTCAATACTGAAAGTGTGTTGGACCATAAGAGGAAAACTATTATTGCTCCAGGTGTTAGCAAAGTATAAAGAGTAACTAAAACAGTGAGATGGAACATGAGAGATGATAAAGCAAGAATTCAAGTATAATGGGCTTGAGCATGACGTAAATTAGGATGAACGCTAGAAGTGAGGCCATAAAGAATTGATACACAGCAGATGACGGAAAAGCCAGTGTTCCAGATCAGGAGCACACTCCTTCCTGCTAGCTTACTTCTGTGAGAGCATGAGACACGCTGCAGTGAGCACTGAAGAGAAACGCTGCCAGAACTTAATCGCTTTCAGAAGGGGTGCCAAGAGCTAACACTGAGCATGTCTGTTTCACTAAAGGAAAATGGTCAGACACGCACAGAAAATGGAGTGGAACTAAGAGCAGAACTTGGACTTCTACGGATATTTAACAATGGTCTAAGAAGCAAATACTCTAAACAGAGTTTTGGAATATGCCGGTGCTTTGGCTAATGTGAAGAAGGACAGACAGCACACTTCACTGTATTTAGTAAAACTCCCTAAAAGGTAAACTTTGCATTTCTAAGCAAAACTTTAATGAGGCTTAAAAAGCTGTACTTATTTAAAAATAAGTATTACTATTTGGAGGCAGAAATTGAAGTCACCTACTTGACATAAGGGCCACTTTTCAAATATTTGTTCAAGAATTTAAAATACTTGCTCGAGAGACAATCATGGAGAGTCAGCTCATCCTGCCAGAAGATTTACCAGCTTTATAGCCTAAATGCCACTCTGTTCACCAGGTCCCTCAGAAATGATGATGAAGCAGAATTCCCAATGAAGACAAGTCACTTGTTTATAAGTCACTGACTGATAAGGTTGTGGGGAACAGCATGAACAAAGAGAACATTTATCTAAACGTTGTTAGACACATCTCCCTTCTCCCTGGAGAACATTTGTGCCTCACAGTCGTTGATGGACTTCTCTGTAGAGTATCTTGAGGATGAGGTAGGACAAAGGAAGGCAGAGCCTGCACCCAGGCCCAGTGAGAAAGGGGATTACCAGGAGCATGTCCAGCATTTCTGCACCTTGTCCAAGTATGGACTTACAAGAACTAGCTGCTGAAGTAGCAGGGAAGCAGGGAGGCTGAAGGAGATCAGGCTCAGGGATGAGAAGGGCCTCCCATGTTCTACCTCCAACTATTAGGCTGCCTGTCCATGTCTGGTGAGGCAGACATCACAAATAAAGCCCAATAAAAAAAACAGGCACAGAATGGCCAATCTACAGCAAAAAACCCTGCTAGGCTGATTAGCTTGGCTCTGGTGCCAGCATTACCAGCAGGGGTAGGTGAGAGTGAGGAGGAAGTTTGATCATCGGCATGCAGGAGGAGAAAAGAAGCAACACCAGGGATATGTGGAGAAGGGTGGGAGTAAAACCACAGAAACACAAAAAGGTTAGGTAGTACTGCACTAGTTATTATGCAACATGTAGTTGACTTTTTCAGTTATTAAGATTTCCACCCTCAGAAAAGAAATACAGTCACATGAGACTAAAAGCATATTATCAGCTTATCACATCCTTGAGGCAAAGCAACTCTAGAGAAAACAACTGTTCAGGTATACCCCTCTGCCAAAATCTTCCCTTACTTAATTCTAGGCATCTCCTGGCAGGACCAAGAGCCTAGTGATAGCATATGTCCTGTAACTCATGTTACTGGGCCAGGCTCCTATTCTTTTAAAATACCACTGTGTCTAAATTGTACATAAATCATTTTGGCAGTCTGAGCATGGGACTAACTGGCAGAGGTTGAAGCACAAGATTGTTGTGAAGCAAAGAATCATACTATCATGTGCAATCTTATACCACTGAGATCTGTGACCCCTGGCCTCCCAAAGAGCAGCAAAAAGAGCAGGATATAGTATGGGAAAATAATTCTTCCACACAGTAGCATGTGCTATCTATTGGCAAAATTTGAAAAGAAAGATGTGTTAGTACATTAAAACATATCAGTACATTAAAAATGAAAGCCAGACCACCCTCCTTCTTTATTTGTGTGATATGGATGCTTGGGGATGCGTAGGTCTTTCCTTGCCTCCAATAAATTCTTTATTAAAGCTCTGTTTAAGTGTCTTCCATTACTTTGAGCATGAGCAATGGTGTGCAATCCTCCCTTTCAGTTTTATTCATGCAACATCACAGAGATTCACAGTGGGATGTCCAGAGAGAAAAGAGACAAGACCAGGCTTCTAGAAATGTTCTGCAAATACATGGTTTCAGTAGGAATACTTGACAAATTTCAAGGAGTAACAGAAGCTAAACAACTGTTTCAGCAATGCTGTTTATGTTTTACCTTGAATCCCTCCAGCATGTGAGATACTAGGAAGGTTCTTCGGCTGTACATAAGCCAATTTGAATGGAGGGACCACAAATGGTACCTCCTGACCATCCAGGGGTAGTTTAGAAAGCAGATAGTCCTCTGAACACCCAACTTGACGCTTCACTGACACAGAAGACAATGGAGGCTTCTCTACAATAGTTGGCTTGCTTGCGGCTACTGCTTCAGATTCCTGCACCATGGAAACTGCTAAAAATAAAAGCAAGAAAAACAAACCGTCCACATGTGCATTAAGTTTTGAACAATACTATGAACAGATCTCCTTTATTTAATAGGATCTGTGCTTGATACATTACTTAACTGAATGCTAGCAGCCGTTTTACCAGCATTCAGGACTAGCACCTGGAAAAGATATTCATTCTCATGACGCCTGTACTGATACAAACTCTTTGTTGCCCAAGCCTTTGTATTTATAGCTACCTTGCTCTTAAGTGAATTTTAACAACAGGTACATTTGTATCACAGCAGAGTTCTTCAAACAAGTAAGACACCAGAGAAAATCCTAACAGAAAATCCAGAGTGAGTTAAAAAAAAAAAAAACGTGTTCACTCTTACGAGTTTGAGACCTTTACACAACCTTGGGTACAAAAGTTGGCTTTTTTGGACAGCATTCCAGGCTGCGAGGCGCAGACTTCAGACAAGTGTTATTTTTCAGTTCCAATTTCAATTCATAACACTAACAAGCATGTGTTCAATCTCCAACTGGAGGTATGGAAAGAATTTTGGATGTTGTAAAAGAATTCAAGTTTATCAGGGGTGACACAGTCATTTTATTAATGGGAAATCTCATCATTAATGAAGCCAGAACAGCAAAACCCTTAGTCAATGTCATTATGTCAGAACTCACGATAATTTTTTTCTTTTTCCATGCAGAAACACCATTTACAGCAGTTTTTTATACATTCTGTTGCCATTGTTTTCAGTGTTGCAATTTAGAGGAGACCGCAATCAAAGATCCAGTGTAGATACCAAACCTGAAAAACACAATAAACCAAACTGTTTTTAGATAGGAAAAGCTGAAATAAAAATGCAATATTATCAGTTATTTAATAGGTGATTGCTTATTGGACACAGTCCCAGGGTCAATGAGAAAGTTACTTCAGTCATAAAAGGGTCAGAGCCATCAGATTTCTCTCAGTGGGACAAATTATTTTTTATATAAAAGCATAGGGAAACAGAAAATAATTTTAACATATGGCTTCCAAGTACTTTCAGTGACCCACACAGGTCCCTGTCTTTCAGGAACACTGAAATTCTTCTCATATTTGTGTGTGCCACTGGGCTTTAGAGTTTACTCAGCTTTATAGCTGTTTTGATTTGGTCTTGTCAGGTCATTCACAAGATGTGTTTTTTATTCCGTTTCCCTTGTTCATATTTCTCCTACCCTCTTTCCC
>NW_010532811.1:28346-37915 GCF_000687285.1 Phaethon lepturus
CACATACATCCATACGTGTTTACATTTTTCACTCAACATACTCCATAATTTACATTTGAAAACACTCTTTATGAATGATGCCAAAATTGCCTTCTTTGAGGAACTACTGCTTTCTCATAATTGTATACACATGAAACTGAAGACCTGCTTTATTATATAATTGTCTGCTATGCATACAGAAATAGAGAGCGCTGACTTCCAGCAAAATAAGAGGTATGTAATCTACTGAAGAATGAGAACAAGTCTGTAACAGCTGGTTAACATTAAAAGAACTTTATGACAATACTAACTGGCCTCATTTAAATGTCTTTATTCATATCCTTATGTTCTCTTTTCAGAGGGACACAGACAGCTGCGTTGCCTCCTGTCCAAAACTTTGGCTGTCTAAGTCTAGTCCTTTTACATGTACCTAAAGTACACAAGGTTCTCTGTAGAACAGACCCAAGACATGATTCCAACTCCGTGGAGGTTCAAAGACACCGAACAGAACATGAACATAAGCTGAAGGGATAGGAAAGACAACAAGTAAGAAAAAGGGGGAAAGCACAGAGAGATGACAATGTTTGCTGTTATCTCAATCACAAGAAATTGCTGAAAGCTTCTGTGCTCCACCACAGATGCCATTCCCACCTGCAGCTTGAACAGTGCCATCATCTTCGTTGTATGTGTGTTCAAAGACAGCTAGGGAACCACACAAATACTGTGGAAACAACTCTAATATCCCCAAAACTTTTCTTTCATTAAGAAAGCTCCTCAAAATTCTGATGGATGACAAGTGGAGATATTAAGCTACGGACACTTCATCTAACTTACAAAACGTGTGCTTTCTTGTTTTAACTTTATTTATTACCATGGGTAGGGTGCAACTGAAAGTTACCACTAGATGTGTCAATTTGCAAATACAGACCAAATGCAGCATATACTTACTGACCTGCTCCTTCAAGCTCTACAGTACCTCAGCACTGCTATTTATGTTTTGGCTTATGGGTTTTGCAAAGTCACTGAGCACACGTGGCTTCTTGAGGAAGCCTTGAATTAACTCGTCTTTAAAATACTAGTGTGAAATATAACAAGTGTTTATTGTTACACCTACATAACTGTTCCAGAATTATTCTTAATAATGAACTATCACAGAGTACTGATTAGGAGGAAATTCTTAAAATTATATTCCCATTAGACCTAAACCTAAGTAAACCATTATTTTACTGCAACAAGGATCTAATAGAGTATTTGGTTTAATACAATTTCTCTGAATAATTTTTGCTAGTTTTACCACCAAGTGACATTAATTATTTCCGCTAATTTTATACTGCTCTTTGTGCTCAATAGACCAAAATGAACAAAATGCAAGTGACATCTCAGAAGTAGTCTGAATACTGACAGATGTTATTCTGGAAAACAGAATGCCACTGCAGAGATTACAGCATAGTCTCTAACCAGACAGGGCAGGAGTGTGACATCTTGCTTTAAAAGGGACATCATTACTCTGCACAGAACCCATTACTCAGTACTTGCCCTGATCTCAAAATTGCCCGTAAGTGTAATTACAGTATGAGATCTGCATTGAAAATCTTCAGAGGTGATGCCACCGACTCCAGAACCTGCTCTGCATCTTTACAGGAGCACAAAAAAAGGCACAGGAATTTCTCACTAAATTCTCCACACTTCTAAAGATCAAATTTTCACCGCAGTTTCTTCCAGAAGCGCACTCACAATAGCTAAGCCTGCTAGAATTCAAAGTTTACTTTAAGGTTCCCTTGCAGTGGTTTTCCTTCCCAGCTGTTATCAGTACACAGCTGGAGTTAATATGCTTTACTCTTGTTCACCATGTTTAAACTGGGCTGAAACAGCTGCTTCGTTTGCTCTAAGCTTTGCAACAATAGTATCTAAGCCTCAGTGGCAGTTTGTACAGGAAAATGTCTTATATCTCACAACGTCCGGATTTAATTCATTCGTTACTTGCTGGTGAAAAAACAAAATGTTAGTAACCGCCCTGCTTTCCAGCTACATAAAGTGGAAAAATTATTTTTTCTGCATCAGAAAAATCAGTTCATGGTAGTAATTTCTTTCCCCAGAATTGTTTAGCTGGAACCATTAATGTGAACAAATAAACAAATACAAATTGTCTGTCACAAGCAGTTGCCTTTCCATCACCGAGTTGAGTGCCTTAACTAGAAGGAAAGGGCTACATACGAGTATTGAGGGTATAAGAGTAATAATGCAATTCTACATTTTTTGTACTTCTATCATTAAAAAAAAAGACCATGTTTTTCACAGTAGGACCAAGTAACCTGTGATAGTCTTTGATCATTATCTTTTTTATCTTTTTATCAATATGCAAACATTCATACATTTTTTCTATCTGAAGACAAATATAAAGCAATTCAGAATTGCCTGTTGTACAAAAGAGATTTTTCAGATTACAGATTACTCTTTTGTAGGCAAGATAATATCAGTAGCTAATGCCAAAGTATATAGACACATAGCTTAGAGTTTCAAATTCAGTTTCAGCTTAAATACAGTGTTTTGAAAAGAAAGTTCCAAGAGTAGGAGACTAGAACACTGTTTACACTTTTTTTAAGTTTAAAAATGTAATGGTTTCAGTGAAAAAATTTGCACTTGTGTTCCTAGACTTACACCACAGCCACATTAAAAAAAACCAACATCATTTGCTGAAAGACAGATCCTCTAGATACAGTGCTCCCTCATTCTGCTTAGAGCACTTTGCTTTGTTTGTGAAATCACAACATGGATGGTCTCAATTACTTTTTAAAGTTTTAATTCAATTAAGCTACAGAGATAAATATATTTTTTGGTTTGTTTTAGTTCAGAAGAGCAATCCTGGCAGTAAATTAGATGGCTTGGCTCCCAGTTAATTTATTTTCTCACATCTGTATTTCCCAAGTTGCCTATGGTTAGTTATACAACTTTCACTGCATGCAAAAGTCTTGTCTTAACCACATGGGACAGAAAGCAATTTAGTAGGTTCTGTTGTATATTTTATTAACTGAAAATGAACAAAAATCTTGTAGAAGATTAAACAAGTAGTTCATGATCTTGACAGAAGTTGACATTTCTATCAAAGGTTAAACTTCTCCTACATGCCAGCACCTTTTGCTGGTGTCAGCTACCCAAAAATCCTCAGTATATCATTCAACAGTTGTTAAAAGGTTGTACAAACATATATTTGTCTGGGAGTAAAGTTACCAAATAAATCCGAACCGTAGAGACATTTGTTAGGTGCACCACCAAATTCCAAAGACATGCTGATTTCACAGCAATGCCATCCATTTTAAGAAGTTAAGACTCCTTGACCCTATCTCTAAGTTTTGGAGTCAGTTTTTGTTAGGCAATATGCATACATCAAAGATGCCCTCCATTTTGGAGATACTAGACTGACAAAAGGACAGGAGGAAAAGGAGAATTATCCCCGATTTTCAGACAAAAAACTGAGATGGAGAGATCAAATCACTTGCAGCAGAAGAAGGAACTGAACCCAGACCTTGTCACTCTGTCTCGAATTCTCTCTCTTGGTGTTTTCCACCTATTTCAGTAAGCTTTTTCACTTCTCTCTTCCCAGTATCAAGCCAAAATAAGATAATCAAATGTAACTCAGCAATAGCCCTTCCACTCTAAGGCAGAAAGAGAGCCAAGGTTATTAGAACATCCTGAAAACAACAAAGTTTAAAAACCAACCACACACATATACAGAGCCTAGAGAATTACAATCACTACTATTTTAATGGGTTTAGATGGAGAACATAAATTATCTTAATGATTTCCAGACTTCTCTGATAGAAATTTTGAATGAGCTAAGATCAGATAAACAGTGTATCAAAGACTTCAGTTCCAGATGCCTCCAGAATGCTTACAAGACAGAGATGTTTGGAGAAGAAAGTAAATACTTTCAACAACTCATTAAATAAAAAGAACATGATAGAAAACGGATGATCATAATATTAAATATTAAAAGCTGAAAGCAGTCTGAAAAGAAATGTCAGGTCTTTGCTGCCTTATGATGAAAGGGTGTGCTTTGCAACAAGTTTTGTAGGCTGCCAATGTATTTTACTGCATTTAGTCACAGCGCTGCTCCATAGGAGTTGATCAGGTAACACATTTAAAACTACGCAATAGTATTTTTAAGACACAAAGGTGAAGTAGCTATCTCAAACTGGGAAAGGTGGCTAAACCAGAGGTTTCAAATGTTATGAGAGTTATTGCCAGCCATAAATGCATAAAAAGCATTCTCAGATCTGCGTTCCAGAAACATATCACAGCAAAATTTCTAGTAGCGGTAAGTCCTCACAAAGTGAGAGATGTAAAAGAAAATATCCAGAAACAGGGACGATCAGTTGTTATTAAGAATTTGGGAGAGATCCTCAAATGGTTTAAGTGTCTACGGCTCCAGTAGCCCCAGTGGAGCCACGACACTTTGCAACACCCGAGGATCTGCCCTGTGGAGAAAGCGAGCTCAAGCTTGATGGTTCACACCTCAGCCAAACACCACATTTATGCTACCTCTGTGCCTTTCTGCTTTTCAGATCCAGGAGATGCAGTCAATCCCAGTCACATAAATCCTTCAAAGAGCATAACAATACCACCACAGGCCTCCGGATGGTTAACAAGAACACAGCACCAAAAAAGCTGCTTCTGCTGCAGGTCAGATGGTCTCTCTTTTGATGGTGCAGATGCTGCAAAATGTTTAAGTTGCACAGCCAGCTGTTTTGTAGTTTCGTTTCTGGGGGAAGAGTGTGTCGGTGCTGTGCACCAGTGTGAGCACAGCTCTTCATCTGAAGAGGGGTGGCTTCTGACCACTGAATCTTGAAACCAGTGAAACAGCTTAAATGGTTTTGAGAAATTTGCCTCCAGGTACTTTGCTACTGTAGCAGCAAGGACAGCACATGCACTCACCTACACACACAGTGCCATGCACAGGCATACACTTGCCAAACACATGAAGTCCACAGTTTAAAAAAAGCCCTATTTTGGGGGGGACTGTAAGCAGGTCTCATTTGTACCACCCATACAGGAGACAGAGGCACTTCAAGTGCGTCTCAGCATGTGAAAAGACAGGATGCAAGCTTTTGTTCCAATTCATTATAAACCTAGGCAGTAGTAGGTTGTCTGGAGGGAAACAAAAAAAAAAAAGGGAAACAAAAAATTTCATGCCAACACACACCTACCAGGTGCATGATAAAAGGCTGCTATCTATGCCTGTTTCAGGATAACCCCACAACAGTGATATCTGGAGTAACTAGTGGGTGTGTGTGTACATACACCTTCCTTCTCTGCTTGTAACCGCAACTCAGGGAAAAGCATGAAAGCTCTGGGAATATGCACAGAGAGATTACTCCAGTTCTGCCTTCCAAGGAAACGAAGAAAATGAGAGTCTGTCTTTTCTCTTGTGCCCAGAAAGAGAAAGGGAGTTCACCCTGAAAGCAGTGGATCACAAAGGAGATGCTGAAGTAACACAACAGAAAAAGACAAGTTATGAGGACACAACCAGAAGGGTATTCTTGTGACAGACATCTTACAAACAGTTCAACAGAAACATAATGAGAAATGCAAAGCTCTCCCAGTGCAGCAAATAAACGAAGAAAAAGTATAATTAGATATTTAAAACTGAAAAAAAAAGACCATGCACCATTAACCTAGTTTAGATGATGGGGGTTTTATGACGGGCCGTTGCACAGCTTTCCTGGGGCGAAGAGCCTAGTGGCGTTGTTTTAGTTTTAGTTACACAATTCAGTCCGGTAACTGAAATAGATGGTAAAAAGTTGCTGGGAAAAGTGTCACGCTCCGTGATGCAAACAAACCACTAACTGCCTAGGCACAGGAAGCACCTTCCTATGCTGGTACATGATGGCACAAGAGCCCATGGGGGGAAGCTTTACGGTTCCTCTCGCTGATCCCAGAAACAGGAAACTGAAGGGACTGTTGGTCCGAACCGGCATGGTCCTGTCCTGCAAACTCCTCTCATTCACTTACAGTTTGCTAAAGCAGAATCTTACTTTTGAAGACCAGAAGGCCTATTATGCACCCTTGTCCCACCCTCAGTTACGGATTCCACTGGATTTCAACCAGTTACTCCTGCACTAGACCGAGCAAATTAAGCAGGAAGACACGTTTTATTTCAGAAAACACTGCAATAGCTAATCACCTTCACTATTAATATTTTAACTCTATTTCCAGTTTATTTTTTTCCCCAGTTTTCATGTGTTTGCTATATTAAGTGTTAACTATCAGTAGTATCACTTTTCTTCATTCAGATCTTAAAAGATCAGGATCTAACCTTCTCTTGTATTTCGCCTCAGTAAGTTAAGTTGACCAAAGCAAGCCACGTAGACAAGTGTGGTTTACCCATTCAAGTCTGTTTTACATAGTTCTTCTCAAAACATTATCCTGCTTGTCCGACCAGTTTTATAGGCCTGATACCACAACTGAACTATGCACCTCTGACTCCTCAATGTCACAAGATAATCTAAGCTGAGAATATATTTCATTAATTAATACTTTTAAGGGCAAGATTGCTCTCATTCTCAGAGCATTGCATTGAGATCCCAAACTGTGACTGGTCCACCGTTGCCCCTGCATCCTCATGGCTATATTCTGAGCAAGTAGAGAAGAGGAGGAGGATGGGAGCCTGAAGAGAGAATCTCCACAGTCCCTCTCATGACTGCTGTAGCATTCAGGTAAGATACTGTTTGCTGGGCTTTCCTAGAGATAACGGTTGCATGTAAAGTTTAAAGCCCTCGTAATCAGCGGGAGTGTTCAATACTTCACTGCTATCAGTCGGGATGTGACTTCTGTACAAAAATATTACTTCTTCAGCTCTAGCAGGCTTCTCCGGCGACAAAGAAAACCACCTCAGAAGTCAATTCTTAGCTGAGCTGTTGTCATAGCGATAAAATCAGAGCTCACTCTGATCCCATGAGCTGCTTTTTATGTTCTCCTGCCGAGGAGGTCTAGCTCTAACTGAACCAGGGCAGAAGCTTTGCCTGGAACAGCCACGCCTTCCTATATGCAGTCGTGAGAGACCATGCTGTGTCCCACTGCAACTTTTCCTTCTCCTTCCAGCTCCTCTGCCCAGTCGAAGATGATCTAATACATGTCTCCCTTCGTGCAGGCCCTGAGCTGAACCCAACAGAAAGAGCACTTGTGCAATCTATCCGCGGTCTCCTTCAGCTCAGCAGCTGCTTCTTCCCAGGGCTCCAGACTGGAGGAGGCCAAATGGCCTTCAGTGCATCTGCACACGTAGCCCAGGCACAGACCACCAAACTGAGAGTACGTCACAAATAACGAATTACTCTTGCCTACTTCCCTGAAGAAAAATAAAGCTGAGCAGGTGTATGTGCTTGAGCTATTGCGCTACAGGAACAACTGCCTCTGCTTTCCAGGCACCCTTTGGAGAAGCGGAACAAGCCCTGGCACGAGTACATGATCCAAAGTCGTCCTTCTGACACAGCCCCCAGGGACACCCTGACTCTGGCTTAGCATTACAGCCTTGCACCTGCAGCCCTTAAATGCAGACTTAATCCAATCCTGCCCCAGTATGCAGAAGATTAATAATATCATTTACAAGGGCCAGAAGAATGATTTTCATAAATCTGAGCCAATTTTTCTCATGTGAGATTTATATTTAAGAAAGGAACATTATAAATCTATCCCATGATAAAGCTTAAAACTTGGGATTTTAATATGTTGAATCCCCTATGCTCTGGGCTGTAAAAGTTGATAGTGTTTCTTCCTAATGCTGCATTAGGCAAGTAACCAATCCATCCAATTACTGAACTGACAACACTGTTCCTGTGAACTGTACATAAATTCACTGACTTGGACAAGGATGTACAATATGGTATGTATTGGAGCAGTAAACACAAAAGAATAAATCCATTATGTTGGACTGCAGATCATTTTGGACTCAGATGGAAAACAGCAAAGCAGAGTTGAAGTCAGGACACCAGAAAAGAAAACTTAAAGAGACTGAAATATCTGTAAAAAGAACTTGGCTTTTGATGAGAACATGGAAAGAATTCAACATAAGATATGTCCTTCGCTCTAAGCAGATTAGGAAAAAAATCATGACAATCACAGATGGTTACTTTATAACCTAACTTAAAACTTAAGACTATGTATTCTGTGTCAGGTTGTAATCCAATTTTTCTCCTTCTGCAGTAATGCCAGGAAGCCACAAAAATAGAACTGTCAGCAGTGCCTCTATAGCCCTATAGCCCTGATACCAAAGAGAACTGGGAACATCTGGATGCATTTTTCAACAGGACAGTCAAGAAGAAGGTATTTTAGGCAAGAGCATCTGCCTGTGCAGTGGAATTCCCTAACATGGCTAAACATGTCTAGCTTAGAAAAGATGGCCCTTGGAAACCAACTCAATGCAGCACTGAAAGAGCGCACCAAATGGCATCCAGGACTTCTCAGCCTCTGCCATGACCACAGAGCCACAGAGAAAACACATGGGTACACATACAATATCCAGACAGCTAGTGAAAAATAGCTCCTCCTGTACATATGAAAAAAGAAGAAAACCCAAAGAGTTTTGCATGAAAAAATACAGTTTCATTACCATTAGAACTATTTTAAGGGATCCCTGTTGACCTAAAAGAGTCAAGGTGGAATATTTCTTTATATATGTATAGACATGCACATACACATCTACTGCTTTGTTTTAGGTGAAGCAGGTTTTTATTAGTTATTTTACATTATATAATAGTTATTTTACCTATAATTATTACTATGTTTCACGATGAAAACAAAAAACTTTAAATTATGGAGTTTCCACAGGATGAGGAGTCCCTGTTCAGCAGTTCTGCTCCGCGCTGTCACTCTGTAACCAGTTAGAGCACTGTGGTGAGAGGAAGGAAATATGGAAGTTGTATAAATGAAGGCTAAAAGACCATGGCTGAGTGTAAGAAAGGAAACAGGTGACTGCAGTACATCTCATATATGAAAACATTAAATGAATGACTCGAGAACAGGAAATGGGAACTGATCTTAATTAATGCAAATCCAAAACAGATTGGGAGTATGGCTCTGCAGGGCACGTGCACTAAGCTCAGGAAGCTGCCTAAACACATTTTAAAATAAAAGTCCAGGAGGATCCTGTCTTTATAAGGCACAATTAGTTATTATTTTTTGCTTTAAAACCACCCAGACCAGGGGCCCACAACTACTTTTAACAGCCCCAGCAGTGCCTCTCAGAAAGCTGTACTGGCTGGAGTAGTTGGCAGCTTCCCAGGCAGTGGTAACCAGGCACTGCATAAATGAGGTATTTTTAAATAGTTTTGCATAGACATTGGGAGAAACCAGCAGAAATCAGAACTGTCTCAATTTTATGGGAGCATCTAACATCCCAATTATTATTGGCCAAATGCTGCTACAACTATGGGGCACAGTCATGGGGCTCTGCTCCTTTCTGAGGGGACAGAGGTCCTGAGAGCAGAAGTTGGCAGCATGAACTCAGCATTCCTTTTTTCCCCTCAGGACAGATTTGCTTAAAACAAAGTGAACAATAGCTACACCATGAATATGGGGGGGGGGGGGGGGGTTTTCCT
>NW_010532811.1:37946-42922 GCF_000687285.1 Phaethon lepturus
CCTGTCGAGTTAAAATCAACTCTTCACAAGAGATTTTTGACCCACGATTTCACCATTGGTGAGACTAGATCTGGACATAGACGTACCACTGAACTGAATGAAAGCGAGGATGATTCAGGGTGATGTTCTGTGCTTTACCAAGTTTTCATGGAGGAAACTTTTTAGCTACTCTGGTCACTGCTGAGCAGACAGAAAACCTCAGCAGGAGACTGACAGAAAGTTCCCAGCCTAGAGGCCAACAGTCCCATTTGCAAAAGTAAATCGGAAAAAAAAAAGCCACCAAAAACCCAATGCAGAACTAAAAGGTTTTGAATTTTCCTCTATTGCGAAATGAAACTGTCTTGAGAATGTTTTGTTGTCACCTAAAAGATCAGTACTAAACAAGATTTCCTGAATCTCTCAGAAACAGGAAACACAACTTGTTTTTGTACCAGTTCACCGCTAGCCACAGAAGCTACTTTTAAACCTCATTCTGACTAATCCTCCTCTCTCTGTGGCAGGTGCTTTCCTTATCGGAAGATGTAGACACACAGCTGACCAGATGCCTGAATTTTGTAATGAGAACCTGCCCTTATCTCCCCTTTATCTGCTCCCTCCAGCCCTGGTCAAGGGCTGGGCCACCTTCAGGCCACATGGACCACCTGACGCTATGCATGCTGGCCCAGCCTCAACAAGCAGGGTGGACAGGGCCACATCCAGCCCACTCGGCCTGGGGGCACGAGGACTCTGTGGGAGCGAGAGGCTGCATTCCTGTTCTTGCGGGCGGAAGGAACCCGCCCACGGCTCTGCTGACGAGGCTGTCCCACAAAAGCCAAGCAGCCTTCTAGCTCTCCATGCTCCAGACGAAGCTGAGGCGCTACACGTGTGCATTAACGTACCCCGAGCACACCCTGCCCGTGCGGCCGCAGGGGCTCCGGGGCCCGGCACGCCGCCCTCTGCCTTGCCCAGTGCCCAGGGGAGCTGGGCAGGGAGCCAGGCACCTGCCTGTCCACATCCAGGTTCCAGGCTCCAAAGCACAGGTGCCAAATTCATTTGAATGCCTAATAGGTTTTGAGGCCACTGGGTCATGGTCTTTCTAGATTGCTTTCTTGGACTTCAAAGCTGGTTTAATTGCCAAAGCAGTATCTCTGGAACTTGCTCTTCAGGCCAGACCCAAAGCTCACTGCAATGACCACAAGAACCCCCCAAACACCAAAGGCCTTCGTTTGGGGCCTAATTATCTGTTCTCTCCAGTTTAAGTGTGGCTATTAGATCACTGGAAAACAAAGATTCAAAACAAAATCACCACGGTACAATTTACAGGAAAGATAAGCATCAAATTTCTAACATAATCTTTTTTTGGCACTGAATTAATGTAAACTTCAACTGCGATGACAGACAAACAAACACTTATACTAAGCTTAAGAGAAGTGTCCTCACTAACTACGCATGGCTTGCTGTATTAACATGAGTAAGAGATACGATGCAACACAGATGAGTTCAAACCAAACCCAGGCTTTGAACCACATGAGGCTCCTCAGTTTAGGTCCGAAGATTGATCCTGGCTGCAAAAGGCTATCAACATATTTTTTCTCCGCATAGGCAATTTTTCTGAGGGAGCCTGAGCAACATTACTAACCAGAATGACAACACGGCTTAAGCCAAACTCAGCCTGCCCTACTTAAAGTCAAAGCCTGTTTTGCCTTTCGCTTTAAAGAGACGAGATCTTAGGTTCTCTGCTGATAAAGATTGGGTGTTGTCCTACTTAGATTAGGGAGAGAATATTTACCAGGATTAAAGTATCTTGGGAGATACCAATTCGGAGTAAACAAAGTCATTGTTTTATAACATTAAACAAGAGTCCGAAGAGGGGAGCAATAGGTCAGGATATGCATCATGCAAAATTCACTAAATGAAGTAAACAGCATTTTTATCAAGCAAACAAGTTCAATAAATGTTTCCACCAAAGTCAAAGGGTGCTTCTGGTAGGTAGAAGCCAAAGCGGGTAGGATTCACAGGAAAACAGCAGGCCTAAGCCAGCCACAGCCTGGCTTCCTAGTGGGAGGCTGCCCTTCTACAGCAGGTCCTCTGGCTCTACCCACCACACACAGAGGCTGCGTCCGCCTGTCCTGAACTTGCCTAAAGGGCTGGCTGCTACCAGAGGGGCAGTTCGGCTCTGCCTTGCCAACAACCATTCCTGTTGGATCTAGTAAACATGCAGCTGGACGATGAGTTGGCCCAGCTCACTGATTAGATGCAAAACTAAACCACCAAAATAAACAAACATGGCTTTTTTTTTTTTAAAAAGTAGTTTTCCAGCTCCCCCTGTGGTTGACTGCCCAAGGTGGGGCCAGAATGCGGCGTGGGGAAAACAGGAGGCCAGAGCAGGACTGCCCTTTTCACAGCCAACCCACAACTCTGGAGAGTGCATTTAGAGTAACGTACATTACACCTGAAACTAAAACACCTACGAGTACGATGAACAGAGGCTGAGCAAAAAGCAAACCAGCTGATAGGAAACACAAGTGACAGAACAAATAAGTAAAATGGCTGAGCCTAATGATTAGGACAAAGAAAGAGAGACCAGAGTCTGAGCTTTTTCTCCAACACTTTAAATTAATAGCCTACACACACACACGACTGACTGAAAATCCTTCCCACATTCTCTCTTTCCATAGCATAAGAAGAAACAGCATTTAATCACCTGGTGATCCATCACCTAAATGAAGTGCAGGGAAGGGCAGTGGAATTGATGGGACTTCTGTGGAGTCCAACGTACCCTTTGGGTGCAGCATTTTTAGTAGGTGTGATTTTTATAAGTATTTGCAAGAATCAAGGGACACTTTAATAATAAATATATTTTTCTTGAAATTCAATATTGTTTAACCACATGTATTCTGCAAATATATTTTCAATATTTAACATACAGCTAGAAAAAAGACTAGAAATCAAAATTCCTCACTCCTGGATTCATGCCCTAGCCACCGAGTTGTAGGATCACAGCTCACCTAATGAATATGTCTGTAATGAAAGCAAGGCAAAACACTTTCATAAGCAAGGAGTAAGAGACCACCAGCCCAGAACAACACACGGGTTTATGGCTCTAGCACTCTCTTGAGAAATTAAAGATGCAAATTCAGAACTTGGCTCTTCACATCTGAGTAACAGCTCTAGGCAAAGCCTAGAAAATAATAATAATAAAAAAATAATAAGTATACTCCCCTGAACGTTTTTTAAGTGGTCCTGATCATCTATATGTAATCTGAAGACACTTGGGCTCTTGAAGAGCAACTTGTGAAAGAATACCTCACTCCTGGATCCCTGCGCAGCTTGTGCACCTAACTAATCAACACTGTCAAACCTAAGGGCACATCAAGAAGCAGACCTCAATACTCGCATTCAGCGAGTATTACTGGGAAAAAAATGAGCCTGCACAGATCAGAGACCAAGGGTGAGGACTGCAAGGATCTAGCTCTGAGGAGCAAGTGCCCACAGGGTCATTTAGATGCCCGAGCACTTGCTGCTGTGACCCAGCATCCATCCCTTGAGACCCAGTTCTCTTCCTGCACAGTTACAACTGCACTGACTTGAAGTGTATATTGTAGGAACAGCCATAATATTGACCTTTCCATTCTTATCTAGAGAAATGCATCACATGAGACATTGGGCACGTTTCCACATTGAAGGCAAGTTACAAGACCAGCTTAATTTAAGATGCTATTTATTTCAGACTGCTGTTGAATAACCAGAGTGGTCTGAACCACCCAGGAATCCAGCTGTATGGTATGCATTGAGAAGTACCCTGTGGCTTTTGAATGGGACAGTTTGAAACTGCTTATGTTCACTGCTGCTTTCACAGTGCTCTTGGATACAGCAGATTGTAACTTCAGTAAATATAATGTATTTTCTGATGCTAATTTTATGCAGTACAGAAGGGGAACTCTTGTCTAGCTATGTTCACAAATGCCTCCTGAGTTTTGGCTAAACCATATCTCTAATTACCTGAAGTGTTCCTAGAGAAGGTGATCTACTTAGTTATTTCTTGCCTATGATAATGCTTAGATGTTAATTCAGGCAGAATATTTTTATTTTACAAGGACATTTTCTTATAGCAATACCAGTTTGAGACTGGTTTAAGTACAGTTTAATCTCAGACCTAATTTATATGGAGATTTAATTCTGTAGTAATTCGGTATAGTTACTATTTTCCTACCTGCCTCCACTTCTCAAGGTCTGTCACTTGATTGAAAATATAGTCCCGAGCCAAATCTTGGAAGCGCACTGTCATATTAACACTCACACAGCTATAAACAAACCAACCACAGGTACTGAAAGGTCTTCACTCCAAAACCCCCACTGATCATGGTGGCAAGGCACTACAGATGTGCAGCATCACCTGTAACACAAACTGCCCAATAACACTGCCTGTTGCAATTCATGTAATGCAAGCTGCATTTGTCTGTCAAGTTTTAGCCAACTTAGAAAAACCACGTAGATCAATATGCTGACATCCTGAAAGAATTCTGACTTTAAAAACATCCTGTCCCTTTCAATATACCTATCAATATGCATCAGGCGAAATGCATCACGGTTTGTAAAAAAGGTCATTACCTTTGTTTCTCAGGAGCCTCATTTGCACAGTGAACAAATAATAATTGACAAATTGCAAGAGTATCACTGTATATTCATGTTTAAATACCCTAAGCATCAATGCACAATGCAGTTACGTTATATTCAATCACATCAGTGGCATATATGGAAGAGTCACTTCAGCAAGACAGCCCAGCAAAAGCCAACCTTCCCGGCTAGTTTGTTCCCATTCACTCTCATGCAGGGCCCACGCTGCGGTACTGTGGCGCGACACGAGTTGCAGAGGCTGCTGGAGCTCGGCAGCCCGCGGGTTCTGCTGGAAACACGAAGCCCAAGTTTACTTTCCGATGAGCGACCAGGCAAGGAAAGCAAACCACCACCGCCCCCGTCCGCCGCGGGGGCCCGAG
>NW_010532812.1:0-32050 GCF_000687285.1 Phaethon lepturus
CAGCAAAACTGGAAGACTAGACTAGAGATCTAGTCTAGGGGGGGGGAATAAAAAAGGCTTTTTCACCTTGAATCTAATTCATTGAAAGTAACAGTTCTCTAATTATCAGACATAGCTTAGATGTCTTAAAATAACACAAATCAGAACGAAAAACTATCAGTCGTTGAATTCATTAATTCGAAGCAATTTTCTCTTAATGAAGGGTTCATTGATTAATTTCAAGTGCTCTGTGTACAGAGTTACTACTTACTGCTTTTTTTTTTAAATCAAACCTCTATTTCTTATTATTTTATAGATATAATTACTCCATTACATCTGGCCTATATAATACCCATATATAGAGGATCTGTAAGTTGCCCGCATATACTTAAATACTGAGTTTATTAGCACGATGAATAATGTAGAAGAGGAATGATCAGTAGTACAATGATCTGTAGTACTGCAGCTGTTGGGTATTAGGCCATTTGGCAACCAGCAATAGTAAAACTCACACAAGAAAACAGTAGAAATTTCTTTAAACCTGACTACAGTTTTCTACAACTTTTCCACCAAAAAGAAGACATACGTCCTACAGTTTTATCTTTGGAGACTGGGGCTCAGCAGTGACTTCAGCCACCAAATCCAGCAAACACCAGGTCCACTCCATCTCCCGTTTCTAGACAATGAGAGCTCTGAGCTCCTCTACTCACAAATTACATGAAAGTGTGCTACATTTTCGAGAGGATAAGAAATATACTTAATTTGGGGGTTGGACTAGATGACCTTTAAAGGTCCCTTCCAACGCAAACTATTCTATGATTCTATATAGTCTAGATTCTGGCAGGCTTTTTTCCTGCAAGTCGTTAATGATGATCACTGTATCAGTAGGTTCAGAATCTTGCTTTTTTCCAAGCAAATCTTCGCCACATGTTTTTGATTTTATGATTGTAGAAGAACAAGGAATTATAGCATGCTGCAAAGATAAAAAATATTTCTCTCATTACATTTAAAGTGAGGACTACAGAAGGTACTGAATTTCAAATTCAGTCTACTTCACAATACTGAGGAAACACCTCAGTACACTAGAAGGTTCATAGAAAATGCCATTGAACAGATTCCACAGCATATCAAATTGATCATTAGCTGTACTGATTACCTAAGACAAGTAAAGTCCCTGATGAGCACTACTTTTCACATTAATAAATTACATCAGTTTTATGTCATTGAACCATACTTCACATAGGTATAATTTCTGCCACAGTTTTTTCAGTCAGAAAAATATTCAGGAAAAATTTAAAATACACTTCATTTACCCATTACTGACAACAGCAGAGTGACCAAATCTGTTGACATCTCGATGCAGATTAGGTTTTGGTAAAATCTTCCATTCATCACAAGCTGAAAGACAAAACAAAAGCATATGAAAACATATATAAAGCAATTCCAGAAGTTTTCATCACAATATATGCAAAATGGATTTTATCAGACACTCTTTATGTTTTAAAAAATCAATGAACTTTATTGCCTATTTACCCTCCTTTCCCAGAGAAATCAGTGCAAGTAATTCCCACTGTCTCCACTGTAAAAACAAATGATCTACACCTCATGACCTTCAAAAGTTCTTAACATGCTTTCATCACTTATTGGTCTCAGGGACTCTGAAATAAAATCTGACTGACATACTTAAAACTATTCTTAATATCAGTTTCTAGGGTTTTTTTTTTTTTAAATTGTACTTCAAAATCAACAGGATTTGACAGACATTTTTTTCTGTTATCACTAGGTGAAAAATAAGCTGTTTTTTCCTACTCCTAATAATCTGCTTTGTTCTGCTGTTTAAATATGTTATTTATTGGGACTTCATAGGGTCTTCCTAGAGACTTTATTTGCAGTGATATGCATTTATCAATATATATTACAGATCAGTGATATACATGCGATCAGTCTTTAAACACACTCCATTAATGCCATTTTGTAATTTTTGGTCCTTCTTTTCATTTCTTTTTAAGTAGGCTTTGGATTTTTAGGTAGATCCCTCTTTTAAATGTATCACTGATGGATTTTCTGGAGAAAGGATTAATATGCATAAAGATTCTTCTACACTTCTAGAAATTGCAGGATTTGAGCATACTGCAGTCACTAGTTCAGAGAAGCTATATTTGCATTGCTCGAGAATAAATCAATAGCTACTCCTTTTAGATACATTTGGTGACTAGGTGCTCCAAGAACCTGTCAGAAACACTTATCTATCATTACATTTATCAGGGTCAGGGGACACTCGCAGAAGTGTCCCTTTATTATACAGTTCTCTGCCTTCACAGCCCATTTCAACACCCACACCACCACTGGCATAATTGTCATCAAGTGATCAGTAATATTGCCCTAATATTACACACCCTCAAACTAGCCAAAAGATTTCAATTCACATGTCTTTCATTGAACGTCTGCGACAGTAACCCTATTTTTCATAAGTGCTTTAAGATGAACTACCACTCCTCCAGCTGTGCAGTCCATCTCATTGTCTTACTTTTGGTACCTTGATTTAAGTATGCTACTAGTTATTTTCCTTTCACCAAGTATTTGAGATGAATATTGTACCAGTATCTTCACTTCAAATCAACCATTCAAGCATATTTCTTTTTGTACTGCTGTAGGAGTATTTACAAATGTGGCTTTGTTGTGGTTTCATATTTCTGTCCTGACTGGGATTTTAGTTTCTTTAGAACAATTAGTCCCTTCTTCATTATTTCCTACTTGAACTGTACTGACTTCAAATATTCAAATCCCACTAACAGAAATCGGGAGCATCTAGAGATTGAAACTTAAAGGAAATCCCCTTAAAAGGGAGCAAAGAAAGTACTTTTCTATAGATCAGGCAAAGCATTTCTAGAATTTGTCATCATATCAGATTTCAGAGGCACGTAGGGTAAACTTTCAGAAAAGCTTTTGTATCAGACAGAGGGTTACAGTCTTCTATTTTAAAAAAAAATCTGATATACATACAAAGATAAGGATTAAATCCAAAGTTGAAAAAGTGTTAAAGGGAGAGAGATGTCTCTAATTTCAACCAAATAAAAGTGTGGTTTTATTCTTAGATATATAATTATACATGCGCGCGCACACACACATATATATATATTTAGGTCTTTTATAATTACATTGTCCTTTCAGATATTCTCAGTGAAAACTTACTTGCATTTTGCCTTATCGTAGTTTGAACTCAGAACAAGACGATGCTTTTCCTTTTAAACCAGTAGCAAAGCTATCAATTTGGACTCTACGACACAAAAAGCCCTCTTTGCTCAGCATACTTTTCATAATATACAAAAGTGGATAGAATACATGCCTGTAGAAGCTGCACAAAGTTAGTACCACAAAGAAGTAGAAGTGTCATATCGAGACCAGCAGTCAGAAAAGGTTGCTGGCATACAGCAAGACCATGAGGAGCACATCTGAAACTTAACTTTTGCCAAGGTCTTAAGGCGATTATTATGTAGGTTGATTTTTTTTACCTAGTATTGCTGAATTCATTTACCTGTAAAATTCCAATGACAGTCATATTTAAATAAGGTATACTTACTTAATTTTAAAATTTGGAATAATTTATGCAAGTTATATGTGTAATTAAAAAATAAAGGAATATCACCATCAGACCACATATTTCAAGGAAGTCTGCTTAACATAAAAAATAAGAAATCAAAAAGAAACCCAAACACCCCTCTTCCCTCCCTCCCCAGCTTACAAAACAACAAAAATTCATGTTAGGAAATCCAAGAGGGATAAATTGTCCTCCAGGCTGGTGTCATACAGAGCCTAAGACACTCTAACTGCTGGCTATGCTGGTCCTGTTGCCGTTCCCACTGTCAGAACAGTTCATCTCTGCTAGTGCTGCTGTTCTGGCACTTCTAATGCAGAAAATCCACTTTGTCCACTTATGCCCTGTTTGCATACCATGCTGAAACAGCCTGGTGCAAGGTCACCCAAGGGTGGACTCGGCACGCGAGAGGGAGCACGACGGCAAAACTGCAGTAATACACATTGACTAGGCTTCGACGGAATCACAGCCTCAGCCCGCAAAGAGAGTCAGAGTGAGACTGTGGCTGTGATAGATAAACCAATTACATCTTTTTAGAAATATGAAATGGAAACTACAAGCACATTATTACTAGAGTAACACAGGTGGGTCCAAACAGCAATAATTTCAACATCAGATGGTAGACTCGTAATGAATTTACTAGTTTGAAGAAAAAGAAAGTACAGTAATTTTAATCCGCTGTCTTACAGGACCAATGCATCCTCAAAAATCTTGCCTCTTTCTCAACTTCTACCTTCTGTCACTATCATTGTTAACATTATATTATCATAAAGTCATGGTATTATTAATACACTTAATCTTTCACAATTGTTCTTTTTTTTTTTATTTCCTCTGCCTAAATGGCATGGTGAAAGTACATACATGCCAGAGAGATTTTGTTCCTGAAACAGTTTCAAGAGAAGACATCACATAACTAGGGCACCAATTAATAACTTATGATCACGAGTTTCAGATGAAGGTAGGAGTAGTACTAACATAAAAGTTGTGTATTCCCCATATCTCAGCACAACACTGGCATTTGATTGCTCCTTGGTGTATGAAATTCAGACTAAGCAGTATTATTTATCAGCAGTAAGTGATCAATACTCATTCATTCAATTTCTATTTCAAGAAAGTATTTCCATTTTAAAAGCTATAAAAAGCAAACATCTTAACACTACAACTGACCAGCAAAATCTTGCTGTTATACTTTAAAATCAAGTTCTTGCTGCTGTAAGTCATTGCACATTACCAGAAACAGCATGTTTGAGCTCATATGCCTCTGATGGTAAAAGAAACAATTTTTAAAAACCCCAAACTAAACTATCATCTGATCTTGGAAAGTTGTTGCTTTTTTTTATTATTTTTACAAACATATATACAAATATATAGTATTTCCTGTATTTAGAAATTTATTTAAGGAGAAGTGGGATTTAATGCTGAAAGAAAACCATGAACGCATAATCAAGTCCAGTTTTGAGATAAGAACCCTTGAGGGTTGAAGATATAATAATTTCTTTCTTGCTGATGGTATTTGTCAAACTGGCAGGTCTTTTCAATAAAGTACAAGAAAAAAAGGGGGAGGGAAGCATGTTACAAATAGCCTTCCCTCTTATCTCCTCCTAGCCTTCTCAATGACTACTGAACGGAACATTGTGCAAGAATAATACTTTTGGCTCAGCTTTAAATTCCTGATCTGAGTTTCTCTGTACAGATTGGTTAATACAAACTACAGATAGTTACCAACTGATTTTTGTTGAGATTTTGTGAAGAATCAAATAGAATTCATCTGTGCCCACCATCTTCAGACTTCTTTTGAACATTTCAGAGTACACAAATTTCCAGACTTACTGTACAGTTCCAAGAAGAAAGTGACAAACAGCAAGCACAGTATAATTTTCAACATTATCGATATTACAGCCTTCTGTGCATTGTATTTGTTGTATTAAGTCTAATAACACTGGTAAGCTCTATGGAGTAAAGAATAAAATACTTTCCTCTGTAAAGATGTCATGCACAAGTATTATACAGCTAGTAAGTGGAAGATACGGTATTGGTTGTATTTACCATTGTCTCTCTATGTATCCAGGTACAATATATATATAGCACATGGAAGCATATACTGCTTCTAATAGAAAGAGTTACTAAGCAGATGAAGGGGTGATACTATTCATTCCAAACTGATTAGCAGAATTTTCAGTCACTGAAAAGTACAAGGAGTAATACAGGGGCTTTTCTTCCTATTAGTAAGGCTTCTACTTCAAAAACAATATATCATTATAAGAAAAACATTAGACTCAGTCTACATCAAATGGTTACCAGACGGTACAGAAGTGGCTCAGCGTGAATTCGCCAGCCACACAAATTACTTATGTGATGAAACACGCCACAAAAATGCACCAGGTTTGAGGTGATTCAGCCCATGCTGGCAGAGAAAAACCCAGTGGAACGTTGCACGGGGTAGCGTCCCCCAGGGTCCGCACTCCAACAGGACAGCCCCCAACACCCTATCCTTTGTCCAGTCACCTGGATCCTCCTCGTCTACATCCTACTGCCAATATCGCATTACTGGTATCAGACAGGATGACCAAGGTATTTTATAGAAACCGTTCTCAATGGTGCAACAGGAATGACGATTTTACAGAGCTTGAACTCAGGCGGGAATCTAGGCTGTCTACAAGGGACATAGAGACACAGAGAAGGGGTCCCTGAGAATTCACTGGGGACCATTAAGGCTCCATTGCTGAGATCACTGAAAATACAACCAGTTACATCAAAGGTACTATAATACCATATACAGCAGGGCAAGAGGAACATATATACAGTATGTAGTATATATTATACTACTATATATACACCTACCAGTATAATGTATTCATACATTACTAGAATGTTTCCTGGGATGATTTTATAGAAAAGTAACAACAACATTTCTAATCAACATTGTCACATCAGCAAAATACTCTCATGTAGTTAAATATTTTAAAGCAAATCTAAGATCAGATTTACCAAAATGTGACTGAAGGAAAAATAGGGGAAATACAGCATCCTAGCTCCGTTAGTCCTGCAAGTCTTTTTATGAGTGACTTTTGCTCTTTAGACATACAGTTCCACACACCATTAAAAACCTGTTTAGGAGTGTAGGGCAGCATGAAGTTTGCACTTACCATTCATGTTTGATTTTGAACAATGTATTACTTAAACGTTAGGGCAGAACTGAAGCAGACAGAAGTTAACACAGCTCCATTAAATTCATGTTTGAATTAAGTTAATAAAGCAGTTTCAAAAATTATAGAAGTTGAGCATCCAACTCTCTCCAGTTCAAATTTTGATTTATGAAAGTCTAAGAGAACTGCACATCTACAGGCTGTTTTAAAGGCAATTACTCTCCCCTGTCTTCATCTGATTTATTAAATGTATTACAGACATCTCAATTATTTTCAACAGTTAAGAAGACTATGAGAATGACCCTGAAAATCTTAACAACTCACTCCCAAGTCTACAAAATTTTGTAAAGAATATAACAGAACATCAGGGAACTGAAATATTCCCTTTGCAGAAAGCACTATAGAAACTCAGATGAAAAACTCTAAGCATTGAAAAGAAAAGCTTACTTACACCTCATCTTCATTTTCCTCCCTCATCCTGCAATGCCCAATACCGCACTTAAGACTGAACAGAAGCACCATGCCCACTCAGAACTTGCAGGTGGAACTCTCGAAGTGACACTCTTACTGTTCCCTTTAAAGGTTTCATACTTCCAAAGCATGACAAAAGGAAAATGACTTATTTTATATAGTCTAGTAGTAGTTAGAGTAATGCTCCAAGATATAGGAGGCACAGGTTCATTTTCTACCCAATGGGATTTAAACCTACAGCTTTCGTCTCTGAGGAAAGTGCCCTAACTGTTCAAGCTAGGCAACTCTTCACTACTCCAAGTTAATATTGTTCTATTGAACAGAAAAATAAATAAGTTAGTATTGTTAGAAGTAGGGAGCAAAAGTTGTTAGGACTGTCTCTAA
Organism: Phaethon lepturus; assembly: GCF_000687285.1. Lineage (NCBI taxonomy): Eukaryota > Metazoa > Chordata > Aves > Phaethontiformes > Phaethontidae > Phaethon > Phaethon lepturus. Next base: position 7,576 of record NW_010532812.1, read on the forward strand.
GAAAAGGGGTGACCAGTGTTCCGTACTTTGTAAAGTATCACATTGGTATTTCTGCACTGGCAGGCTGGTTTAGCCACAACCTCTTCCTACACTTGGAACTATGCTTTAAGAAAGGTATATGAAACTACCTACTTTCTGATTACATTATCAAATCATTTCTCAGTTTTAAAGTATTTAAATAGATTGGAAATGCCAATGTATTGATTCTGCTCAATGACACCCTCTGTAACACCCGCAGCACAGCCTTACGTATTACATAGAATCCAATGTCAGATTATGGTTGTATGCTCTCTTTACGTATTTCCAGTAACTACTCAGTTAGTTTTACTCTGGTAAAAGAAGAAATGTTGGTTCACAAAAATTCTGATTATATGTGTCCAATTAATCTGGTTCTGAATACTCATAAAATATAATCTAAATTACTTTCCTAAGCTCTGACTGGAATAGAAACACAAGAATTTTAAGCACGGGGGGCGGTTATCTGCAGTTGGACTGAAAACAAGTTCTTCAACATGCATGTGTGCACGTGCCTGTATATACATACATATAAATAAGTATTTAATACATAACATGTATATAAATATACAGTGTGGTGGTTGAGTTTTTTAATTTTAAGTAGTAATTCAGCAGGTTCCCCAGGGTGAAAATTAAGCTCTCCTTCAGAAAATTAAAACCCAGATGGACACGGCCTTCCAACTACCCATCTACACATTTAGAGAGAGGGAAGCTTTCCAGTAATTCTCATGTCATACAAATTATAAATCAGATTTATACAATACATTTATCAGCACTGTAGCATTAATTACAGGGAAGCCTAAGGAAAAAAGACACATGATGTGTTTTTTAAACCTTCATACCGGATACAAAGACTGAGGACAAACGTGAAGAAACAAAGCTGTAAGGCTGCATCCCTCTTTTCTTCCCAAGCCTAAAGGAGAGAAGAGAGCAAGGTAGGATTCTTGCTCCAAATCTGGTTACCGGACATAATCTTGTTCCAGAGAGCTGCTTGTTGGTAGAGCCCAGGAGATAGAGTGTGACTGAATATTCACAATGTAACTTCTGGTATTTTTCAGGCCAGTATCAGAGAATTCTGTTTTCTCTGGGAGGGCTTTCCATGATTGTTACAATACCAGAATGCCAACAGCAGCAAGAAGAATCCATGATAGTCTTCAGCTCATCTCAGTTACACTGGAGCCCACTTGATAGTTAATTCATGGATGTTCAAATTCATGTAAATATTTGTAGAAAGCGTATCCTCAGATTTTCCTAACTTGCACCAAATAATTCTTAGTCATGGCCAAAGAATGAGATATCTTCATGAAGTGGTTTCATTTTGTTAATAAATGTTTAAAAAAATTAAGAACTACTTTGCATAGAATTTTATTTATTTCACTACTCTTATCCCTTCACAGAATTCAGCCCAGTTATTGAGATGTGTGCTCATTAGACTAACTTCTCCAAAATAATACTTTCCTTGGAGCAAGAGTTGGACTAGATTTTTTTTCATGGTAGACAGATCACCATGGTTTGTCTCTGAAGTGTGTTCTGTCTCTTAAACAATGTATATAATTAAGTTAATCATGTATTCAGAAAAAACTCCCCAGCACACTAGCCTGGTTGAAACACTCTACCACTATGTAGGCAGAAAACACAGTGGTGGACTTGAGGCCAACAGTAACTGACTCATGTGATTTTGTTCCTGAAGAAAAAAAAAGCAGACTGAGCTAATGTCAAACTTTGTATGAAGAAGAAAACATAAGCAAAACATCAGTAATGACACATCAATCTTCTTTCTAGTTCTATTACACATTTACTTAAACTAATCTCTGCAGGATCTAAGCACTTTGTAGAACTTAGTCAGCGGTGATTATCTACTTCGTTCCTACCACAGCTCACTCTCCCAAAGGTATGCGATTTTTATATATTACAAAGCAATGCTACGGAACTGGGGAACTCAGGGTACAGGTCCTAATATAATTTCCCACTTACACAGCAAAGACTGAAGAATAAGATAGTATCTTATTTTGAAAGATAAATCCCTATTAATTAATTACAAGTATGCAGCCAGATTTTCTGATACACACATCCCAGTTTGCATTAACTGTCATTATGATGTACGATGTCTATACACAAACTGTCCTTTGCATATGTAACTTCCTGATTTCCAAAGAGCTGTCATGGAGCACAGATTTTCACAATCAGCGCATATATATATTTTTGCTATATACACCTATTCAAATTCCTTTTCTAAATGAGAACACTGCTACAAGTATCTTTCAAAATGCTGTAATGGAAGAACTGAATAAACATCCTATGTTGAACAATGACATTACATCCGTAATAGGCAGGATCTTACCAGCTGAGGCCCTTCAGCTTCTTTTTACATACTGAACAGGTAAGTACGGCATTCCAGTGAAGAGTAGATACAGAAAAGCCATAACCAACATCAGTTAGAAACCTGCAGGTCAACCACAGCATCCAAGACTGAGGCCAATGGCAGCCCTGTCCCCATTGCCAAGGTTCCTTTTTCAGCATAATGTAAGTAATAACAGCACGGCCAGAAAATACCTCACCTCTTTGAGGATAACCATTTGTGGCTCTTTAAAGAGCTGCCAGAGCAACTTGGCAGCAAGTCTGGTCTTGGTAAAATATCATAGGACAAAAGCATTCCAAAGGCCAGGTTTCTAAAGCTCATTTTACGCAGCAGACTTCTCATCATATAAGTATGTTCACTGCTATTTAAGTAAACACACCAAACAATATTAAATTATGAAAATTAGGGCATCATAATAGTTTTTATAACATCTCCAGATCTCTGAGTCTTTATCTTTAACAAATATATTCAGATGCAGTTAAAATGACTGAATTGAGCGCTTGACTTGTGACACTTACATTTAACTGTTTAAAACTGATACATGTAGACGAAGTTCAGTACCTAGAGAGCAATGACTGAATCCAGAAAAGGAAAAAAGAGCAACTCTGTCCTACATTTGATAAAATCAATTGATCTCTGGAGAAACTCAGCTCCCTCCATTGACTACAGGAGGAGTCTGGATTACCAGATTGTATTAGAAACCAACCTTTTAGACAGCTGAATTTAACTGAGATTAATCCCCCAAAATCGTTATTTCACATTCATATGAAAAAGAGTAAGCATTTTCATGGGTAATAAAAATCTGAAGCAATCTATCCATAAGACTATGTCCACATATAGTAAGAGATATAATCAGAAGTACTCTATAGCCCAACTTGAACATAAATAGCATAGGGTCTATCTCCAGGATTCAGCTGGTTTCCAGACAGCACCCATTTTTTACAAGACAGAGCAGAACACTCCATCACTTGCAAGGTATCTAGGAAACTTGATACTGATAGCATCATATATTTTTTTCTTCCAAGCACTGTTCAAAAACTCGTGATACAAAGTAAATAAAATTCAGAAACATACACATTTCATAATTATTTAATTCTTAGTAAAATAAGTATTTACTCTTTTCTGAAAAAGTATGTCTTTATCTAATATGTGCTGTGAGATCGTGTTTTTAATTTAGTGAAATGAATAATAGAGAAGATTAAGTCTGAATCAAATATTTCTTCATAGATTTAATTTTTTTAAGAGTAATTACTACATCCGTTTCTTTCATACTTCATCAGTTTGATAACACATGGAAAATGTGACTTGCAAGAAAATACAAATATCATATTAAACATTGTAATCAACCAGAAAAAACAAAATATTGTTCCAACTAAAAAAAAAGCATACAACATATTCATGGAGTAGGATAAAAAACTCCTGGTGCATGAAAGGCACAAAGTTATATTTATTCAAATCCTGGGACTCATACTATTGATTCTCAAGTGCACATTCTACAAGTAAATGTCGACCAATAAGTAATATTATCCTCTCAAATGAGGAGGGAGCTCTGTTTCATTAAAAATTAAAACCAGATGTAAACTGAAGTGAGAACAAAAATCAATAGCTCACACCATCAGATGCCTACAAGGAACTACAGAATATGTAATACAGGGACATAGAAAAAAAATCAACTGTTCTGAAAAGGCATTATTTGCACACTCTGCGAAACTGGCAGGAAATAACACATATATGCTTCACATACTTAACTTACTGATTATTTTCATATGAAAGCAAACACATTGCATTGATATCTACACAGAAAGCCATGAAGAGCCATCAACCAGTCCTATGAAAAGGATCATGTCTCACCCTCTTCTACCACTATAGTCAGCTGATAAACGGTTGCCAAAAATAGATCCAGGCACTACCCACAGGCTATTCTCAACAGGATCATGCACGAGTCCATTTCCCAGACTGCTCTGACACATTTCTCAGTTTTTAGCCCCCAGGACAAGTGGCTATGCTTTTTGGCCCAAATACGATCTGTGTATTTATATTTGCAGCCTGTACATAAAATATGGACATGAACATTAGGGAAGGGAAAACCTATTTATGGTAAGAACAGTAGTGGCAATAAACAAGACAGGTAACAGATTATGAAGTCATTAAATTCCCTTAGATTTACAGCCTCCACAATCCTATAGGGAGGCTTTTCCATAACTGCACAGCTCTAATGGGTTGAAACATTCAACAGACTGAAAGCTTACACCCATCTAAGACTCAGCTTGAGACCGTACTTTAAACAGTTTTCTTCTAAAGTGTATTTTTATCATATATTTATACACAACAATCTTTTCTGCTCTCAGACACTCTCTTGCAAAATTAAATATACCACATCCTTTTACTATCTCCTAAAGACTCCTCATGCTTCAGTCGGCCTTAATACCACTTGCCATGCAGAGCCCTGTTTGCATTTGTCTTTCTCAAACATGCATTGACAAACTTCTACAAAAATACCCAGGACCTTGAGAATGGCATGGATGCCTCTTTCGTTCTGTCAGTTAGGACTGCATAGGCCACTTCCACAGCCACATGCCACTCCCGACTCAGACACACAAGCCTCTGTCATTTCCTTCAGTTTGTAGGAAATTATAAGAAATTATAAGAATTTTCTCCTAAGTCTATGACTTGCACCTTGTTCCATTAAATATTATCTTGTGTTAACTGTCATTTCCCATCACCTCATTCTCCCTGAATGACAGTCCAGCCTCCTCCCAACCAGTTGTCAGCAAGTACTTGGGAGGTTCTTTTGTTACTATTCACTTCTACTTTTGAACTCTGATAACTGGGAGTGAATTCTGTATTTTGGTATTTATACTGCATACTAGCAGGCTGTGGTTCTTCAGAAGTAAACTTATTTTTAGTACCATCCTCCTAAGACTTCTTATGTCCCATGAAACTAAGCACAAAGAGCTTAGCCATTTTCATTGTGCTGTTTTCCAAGGAAATACAGTTTATCCTTAATATAACAATGCAAAAGTATTCCATAGTCTATTATTGCCGTGATTCATTTAATGTAGTTATTCTATTAGTCTATATGGAGGAGTGTCGCCCAGAATTTTCCTCCCACTCAGCAAGATTGCTCATGCTAGACTGTGGGTGGGGTATTGCTCCATGTGAAACAGACATTTACTGAGGCAGATATCCCGATCAAGTAATGCATTTCAGTCTTGAAGGCAGGAATCTTTTAATTAATACTCTAATCTGAAACGCAAGGAAGAGGCAGGAGGTGGGGAGAGCAACATGTCAGAGGAAGATATCCAGCAAAATCCATGCATCTCAGCTATCAGCCCCAACCTGTACCTATTCAGCTACAAACAGCTACCTACCACAGTCTCCCAAGAGGCTGTTTCTCTACACTCCGCTTCTTGTGGTACGGACTTCCTATGTTTCCAGACTGTTCTTCAGCTTGTGGCAGCTCCACCTTTCCCCGTTTCATGAGCATCATCACCTGACTACCCCTGCCTTGCCTTTCAGACTGCTGCTTACCTTGGCTTCTCCACTCCCTGATTTTCAATTCAGACCCATTGTGGTGCCTTGATATAAGTACTGAGCAATACATGTTCCAAACTGCCACTAAATCCAAAACTTTTTAGGAACCCTCTAGTGTTACTTGGAGGGAAATGTTTTGCTTTCAGGTTTGGAGGAGTTTTCTGTGTTTTGTTTTTAAATTCCAGCATCATATTGTATTAGTACTATGTAGATATTCGGGGGGGGGAATCAATCAACACTTGGAGGTAATAACCACTAGGGTCTCTGTTCAACACACTTCCCTAACATCAAAAGGCATTAATTTTTGTAATTCATTTAGCAACATATCTGCTATGTTATAAGACAATGGTAGGCACATTTTCAAAAACTGATCCTTTTAGGTACTATGCTTCTTCCCACAAACCCAGAACTTTATGGACTATTATGGAACAAAAACCTGTTTTCAATTTTACAATATAATTTATAAATAACTTGAAGGCGTTTGGGATCTAGACTTTAAAGAATCACGCTAGATGGACTTGAGAAAGCAACACTATGCTATTTAAGCCTCAAATAAGAAAAATACAATACAATACATACCTATATCATATGCCAGAAAGTCAGCAGAAAAGCACTTTGCACCATTACTCAGGGAAGTATCATTATGAGTGTTGCCACCAAAAATGAGCATAGCTCCATTGATTAAAACAGCTGAATGAAGGTACCTTGCAAAACCACTCTCTTTCAAAATAGTCCTGCAAAATAGAAGACTAAATTAATACATAGTAACACTTGAAAAACTATATATACACATCAAGGATACTTATAGATGAAAACAACATAAAATACAAGGAAAACACTAAACTAAAGCTATTACTCAGTAAATATGATGAAACATATTCTGATTGTTTGTATGATTATGAATTTTCTCATGTTAAAACAAACATATTTAGCATTAATTTAAAATGTCATCCTTTATTTTTATTCGAAATTCAGTTTATCAAATAACATACTGGAAGTAAATTCTATCATGTTTACAATCTTCAGAATTGAGTAATGATATGGCAAATTTTACTCAAAACTGAATGAAAATGCATTCATAGTATTAATTCCTATTCTTATACATTCTTAGCCATGTTGGGTTTTGCTGAAGAAATGCAAAAAAGAATTCTTTAGAAGGCTAAATAATCTTTAGACCATCCTAAGTATTGGATTTTTTTTTAATGAGCTGAACACTCAGACCTGGAAAAGAAATGGTAGAAGGCATTCTAAGTCATTCTAGTTATGACAAAAAACACTTGCACTGCTTCATAAATATATTCAGGCCGGCAGACTCAAACATACAGAATTTCAGTACCAAAAAACAAAGTCCACGCACATTGAGTCTTTGATATCTCTTCATTCATTTTAGCCTGTGCAGTCTGCTCTGCGCCAGAGGAATAACATGGGCTCAACAGGAGCCAAGGGCTACCAATATTACAGTCTTAGAGTGGCAGGTGTGGGGCTAGTAGAAAGAACAGAATACAAGCTTGATTCAGTCACAGCAAATAAATCTTACCAATGGAGAGTGCAACTATTTGTGAGTTTTGCCAGCTTGAATTAGTTAGATAGACCAGTTGTAGATATGTTTGTGAAGAGCTGATTAGATCAGCAGTACAGAATATTATTTGCATTCCCCTAATAACCTTTTGTCTCAGTAATCTAACAGTTTTCAAGTTTAGACTCTCACTTTCACTTGTGTTACTGCATGCTGCTCACACCTACAATTAAACTGTTTTGTCATTCGTTTCCTATAATGAACATATTGGCTTGACAATCTTTCCTTCTGATTGAATAACGCTGTCTCTTGAATCACACTGATAACATTTGTTCAATATTTTTATATCATCATAGGGTTTGGGGGAGTGGGTTTAAAATATGTCTCATTGTTTTGACATAATGATGTAAATCAATCAATAAACTTGAGATATTTTTTTAAGTGATAAGACATATCTTTAAGCAAGCTGAGAGGAAGGCATTAAACCTAAGTTCCCATGGTGTCACTTAAATAGTCCCTCCTTCTCCTAGAAATTATCATCAAAGAAAATATCAAAGACTAAATGAAAGTAAACGAGATTTTTTTGTTGTTGTTGCTTGAAAATGTGGTAATTCCTTCAAGCCAGCAGCATAACATCAATGTGCTTCTGTTTTTAACCCTTTTTTTATGTTCTGTTAAGTGACTTGCATTTTTGCTGTGTACTTCTGATTAAAATACTTCAAAAATAGAGTACCACGTAGGTGTGTTTTCATAACCAGGAATTAGCTTGACATAGAATACTTACAGTACCTATCCAGAAAAATCTGATATTAGGTTTCAACTCACCAGTTAGCAACACACAAAATTAGGAATGACAAGGAAATAGAACAAGACATTATTTTTAACAGCTATCTTCAACGAGTAATGGAGGAATACTGCTGCTATAAGTTGAAAGAACGCTAATGAACTAAGAACATGTTGTCCTTATCCGTTTGGACTGTAGAGTTTTCTGTCTTTTGCTTTACCAGTTGTCTATAGCTCCTACCTTCTAGTTTACATTAACTGCAATACACTAGGCCCTGTCTTGAGTATCCTGCCTCACAGCTGTCTACAAACAGTTGTCTTGACCACTAAAGGCCTTAAGTCGTACACTGTTCGGGGGAAAACTAAGGATTCTCTCCTCTCAACAGCAGATAGAACAGCAATCCCCACAGTTTTTCTGTGGGCTGTTCATTTTTCTACTTGTCACCCAACTGCATTGCCCCAGCTCTGGTCACTACATTGTACAGGGGTTGTTTTCCTTAATTTTTGCATAGTGTGTGCTGAGCTTCATCCCTCCTGGTAACAGTAACTTTTCCCCAAGATTCAGCAGAAGCGGAAGTGTAATACAGACCGAGTTTGTTAATTTGGCCATGATTTTCACTATTCATTAGCATGACTGATGAGACAGCAGACTTCAGAACTCTCCACTACATATCAACCCTATGCAAATTATGTGAATCTCAGTAAACTTTACACTGAATTTCATTATTTATGCACATATATGTATATCTGCAAACGTTAGTCCACATTAACTATACCGATGCCAAGTGTTGCGTACAGCAGCACGACATTATAACAGTAATAAAAATACCCAGGAGCCAGCAAGTGCTTCCGCTGTTTCAGGCCATTATCTGAGCCCAGCACCTGAGCAGAACCCTGCAGCAGTGTGCAAGTAATGCACAGTAATGCAGGTATTACACACGTTGTAATTCTCCATCATGTATTAGAAATAATGTTCACACTAGGAATTAAGATACCTCCCCCTCACATTCCAAGAAATATAAAACTTACGCCCAATTGCTAAGAAAAAGAAAACCCACGTGCCACTGAATAAAACAAGTAACCAGTTTTGTATGCCAAGATTTAGTGAAGCACATGAACCTCGGCCAGATCAGGCAGAGAAACGGAGAGTTAGCGAGTGCAAGATGAAGACAGAGAGAGTGAGGACAAGCCAATGTGAGTGCCAAAAAAGCCATGTACACGAGCATGAGAAAGTCACCATGATTCCACCTCTTCCTCACGCCCCACCTAGTCAGTTCAGGCTCAGTTACCTCACTAAGTGCTTTGAATACTGATTATAAGATGTCACAGATATAGTAAAAGATTTTATTACTACGTGTCATTACCCCATCCTCTCAGCCAGTTTTCAATCCCATAGTACAACTGACTTCCAGTGTAATACTGATGAAACAAGTAAGAGTTATGTTCTCTACAAGTTGCAGAGAATGCCACAGTAGTGTAGATAGAAGCATTGGTTATTAGTTTTTATATAAATAATGAATAAAAATAATTCTATTATTATTATTATTATTATTATATTGTTGAACAGACCTTCAAAGGATGTATCACTTTGTTCCAAGAATGGAGTATAATAAGAGAGCATTAAAATGCCAGCAATTTAAAAATACATTAAAAGAGACAAAAAAATTATTGTGATAATGTTTCCAAATGCCACGAATTAGTAGCATTCAAAATCAAGAACCTTAGTGAAATCAAACCCACATGTTTCCAACATCTGAAAGCAAGTCTTGCCTACTTAAGTTTAAGCCATTGGTGCTCAACACAAATAATAAATGGCAATAGATAAAATGTTCTGAGAAATAGTTCTCAAATCATCTCTAATGTAAGAAAAAATATTTAAGATCACTTTGTAAGGTCACTATATATAGATAAGTAGCATTCATAAATTATAATAAAATTGGAGGACAGGGAACTGACAAAAATAGAAACACCAAGAATATTGATAACTAAGGATCCCTATACAATACCAGGAAATTTCTCTTATTTCTGATAGTTTTGTGAAAAATAACCTTCCACAGTTCTTAGATTTCTCGATTTATTTATATAACAGGTACTTGAACATGTATCAGCAGTATATTCATACCACGTGGAAACAGTACACGTGTATTATTTCTGCATGGTGCTTATGTCTGGATAGGAGAACATTTCCTTAATTTGTAGAACATATGCAAAGCTTCCTCCCTGCCATTCCTTCAACGCATAGCTCCATTAATCTGCTGGCAAAAGTCCGATCCCTCACAATTCTTCCATTTTGTTGCAGAGAATGCACTGTTCTGCAACATGCAAAGGATATGGAGGTGCCTATGTGACTTTACTAGAACCTTACTCTATGCTTCTGTTTTCTTTTTCAGCAACAACTTAGTTTCCTACATTCTAAATCCCACTTACCATGTCCGGGTATTAACTTCATATCTGTAAAGATCATCCACCAACCCATATTTATTGCCAGGTAATGCTTTGTATCCACCATGGACATAAACAGATTTTGTCAATTCATCATAGACACTAGTATGGCCATATCCACCTTGCACAATTGCTCCTTTTGTTTCTGGTACGAGCCAAGAATTAGACCCTGGAACAGACGTACAAGAGACACAGGTTTAAGGCTTACTATTGCTAACACACAATACTAGGAGTTTTAAGTATTTAAAATCATTTTCGGTATAATTCTAAATACAGCAATAACTAGGGACTTGTTTTAAGAAGTAATTTTATACCAATGTATCAAAAGATCTGCTTATAGATTATATTAAATATACATTATATTAGATAATATAATATAACATAATATAATAATATATCATTATACTAGATAATATTATTAGACTATTATCTGCTATTCTTAATTAAGTCGCAAATGCATCATTGTTACAGGTGCCAGGCAGTAGCTCATATTCTCCCATGTGCGAGTTCAGCACAGACACAAAACAAAAAACAAAAAAAAAAAAGCCCAAACTTTTTGAAAAATATGAAATTAACATTTACGACTAATTCTCCCTCAACCTTAACTTTGTTCCACCAGAGATGGCTGATGAGAATTCAGTGCTGCAGCTGCATTAGGAGCACCTGTACTCAATCATGGGGAAACTGTCTGGAGAAGCCTGGCAGAAACTGTGAATACGTTACATAACGTAAGGTAGCTCGAAGTACACGTGGATACAGGTAGGCACTTTGCTAGTAAACTGTAAAATTATTGAGCTGAGATAAGTTTCCAACCACGGTTTCTTTGTTATTTAACTGCAAATATACCTACTCAGTCGCAGAAAACTGACAAAAGGATAATTTGATAGCAGCTCATTAAACTGTGACTTAAATCGACATTTTACATCACATCATTAATAACTGCAAAGAGACACCAAATAAAACCATTCACAATAGCTGTTATGACTGAAGAATAAAACACAATTGGAAACTATTTTACCATAGCAATAAAAAAAGACAGAGAGGTTAAATGACCACTTGTTGCCTGTGGCCCTGAAATTTCCATTTTTTTTCCCCTCTATCTTGCCAGCTGATGACATAAGCCACAAAAAGAGCAAGCGCGAGGAGGTAAGTATTTCCTGTAGAAGCCAGCCTATTCAAAAGAGCCTATGATGATTAAGCAGCCAGTTCAATGGACATGAAGTGGAAAAAATAATTCACTTACAGACTCTTGAAGACTGTCAGAAGAACAGAAGGTGTGGACAAGGACTTCCAAAATGGAGCAGTCTCCTAATTCTTAACCTAAATGGGCTGCCATCATGAAGTTATTTATCCAAGGCTAGCACACACCACCATACACCTTGCGTCATCTCAAAGTTAGTTTACATTCATTTTCAATTTTTACCTGATATTATGTAGGTAGTTTAAGATTACCTCTCTTTCCTTGGGATTCTTCTCTTCAGTGAAAAGACTCATGACTTTCAGTTATTACTGTTGCTATTCTACTTCCAGTAAATGGTTTCCAGGCACTGCCTCTATAAGCAAGTTGCATTTCTTTCAGTAGTAAGTGCTTATAGCAAGCAGTAAAGTATAGATTAAACTGGAAGACTTGTGCTTATTTTTTTGTGTGTATGAATGCTGATATTTGTGTAATACACTATGTCTGACACAGTATATTGACATTATTTATATGTAGTGTTAACGTAACTAGTATTTTATTCCAATTTCTATGTTGGATATTATCAAGCCATTAAGAATCGCAACTCTGAACACAATCATCAAATTTGAACCAATAATGCTGTACTTTACATCCATATTACCTTGCTGAGAAGTAGATTTACTTGATACAATTTACGTAAGAGGGTTGGTGAGGAGTCAACCTGCAGATACACCTTTCTATCACCACCAACATTCTCATTTCTTCATTTAAATAGTGATGAGTCCTAAAGATCTGTATATATGCTTTTCAGGGAAAAATTACCATTTCTCCACATAAATTTACACAACGTGTTGATCATATGCATAATAGAATACTTTGAATTTACATCTCACTGCTTCATGTAGCATTTAGAACACTGTCACGATAAAATTGCATATTGCATAGCTTTAGATGACTCGTGCAGCTATATGAATAGCTGTTCCTTCTCACAATAATAAAAACCATGTGCTATGGATAACTACCTAAATTTGAGAAAAGAGGTCCATGACATCTATCTGAAATAAAAGTCAAAAGCAGTATTACAGTTTCTCCTTCTATTTCCCTTTCTGAGATTTAGTTGAGCTGCCTGAATTTTGAATACTGAAATGTATATATGCAGTTTTGATCTCTTTCATGCCTTTTCAGTATCTTGAATATTGCATCATTCAGACAAAAAATACACTCTGTATTAAGAGACATCAATATGCTTTTTTTAAAAAAAGATTCCTTGATACAGATCTTCATCTATCTCTTTTTAAACAGAAATCCAATTTTTATTCAAGGTGTTTATGTAACTCTTACATTCAAAGAGATCCCACTCTTTCTATCATTAGATCAGATGAAGTACTCAAACCAGTCATGTGGAACTCTGCACCCTCAACAGATTAAAAAGTCAAATACAGAAAGAGCTCTATGAACAAACAAACCAGAAATAAGGAAATGGGATTTTATTTTTATTTCCCAGATTTCAATTTGTAAGTCTAATAGGCAGTATAAAAAACAGGTCAAATGAATTTTGAAAAAAAAAAAAAATCACAAAAAAGAAAATCATTCCAGTAATAGGGGCTTCTATTTTTCATTCATAATTTGACATTTTTCATCAACGTCTGGGCAATCTTCCAGATAATTCTACCACATAAAGTTTCTCTTGAAATGCTTAGGCAAGTCACTACAATAATGTCAGATAATTAAATCTGTCAGATACTAAACAACTGGACACAGTTACAGGCTGCAATATTCTGGTCACCTTTGTCAAACAGAATCAGGCATTTCTTGTCCAGCTTTACCACCACCATTTCCAGAAGACCGATCAAGTGAAAAAAAAAAAAAACGAGGAAAAAAGGCATCTACAAAAACATGTAAACAGAAGAAGAAATTACAGCTGAGATAGAAGCTAAACTCATTAATTCAACATACTGAAGCTGGGAGTATGACTCCATTCCAAAATTCTGACAGACACAGCAAATGAAATTGCAGGCCCAGCAGCAGGCATTTTAAACAAAGCTGGTTAGGTATTACCAAGGAACAGCAACCATAGTGCTGCCATTAAAGATCAGAAGGAGAAGAGACACAATCTGGACAATTACAGACTTTAGTCTTGCCTCAGTAACATGCAAAGGTTTAGAACAAAGGGGTTTTGTGTTTTGTTCGGTTTTGGGGGTTTTTTTTAAAGGATAAAACAAAAAGTATTGAAATAATGGCAAACTGTTTCATTGGACAATATATGTACCAAAAATGTAACAAACCATTTACCTCACATATACCTAAAAGCCAATTATCTACAGAAGGAAGCGTCGGTGTTCATAGTATCTGGGCTTCAGTAATGTCCTTACTATAACATCACAATGGGAAATTAGTAAATAAGCCATTACAACAGAACAGGATTTGGGCACTGAACCAGAAGCAGCAATGAACAATGTTGAGAGGTGCTGGGATTACTAGGGAGACTTCTTAAGGATAGAATGGGTGCATTTTAGGACACTGTCACAAATTTAAGGTGTAATAATTGCATAAATTTAGACACTGTCAATTCACAGAAGCAGCAGAAAAAACATGCAGAATGAACCAGATGATCTTGGCTACCAGAAAAAAATGGACCACAATTCAACAATGACTTAAAGATATTGTGCACTGGGATTAGCAACATGAAAATCTATAAAATGGAAGCTCATCATTTGATAATGACTAAGAAGAATAAGTAGGAGCACTGCTTCATCAGAGAAAGCCTATGAGTTGTTAATGACTTCCTCATGGATGCAGTAGAAATGTCATCTTACTACATACCAAGTGACATGTTCCCAATAAAGCAGAATTAAGGTTATTTAGCCAGGCATTGGTGAAATCTCACCTAGAATATCCCACAGGCTTTTTTAATCATCCGTGTTAAGAGAGATGAACTCTTTTTGGAGAAGGTACAGAGATGAATTATTAGAATGAGAGCAGAATAGATGAAGTTGCCTTAATTAGCCTTGCAAAAGGAAGGATTGGTATCTATAAACATAATTCAAGGAGAATTCCAAGAAGAGAGACAAGCTGCTTACATTAAAAATGTATCACCCAGAAAACAAGTGAATGTCAACAAAAAAAATGATAAAGGTATGAATTAGAAGATGTTTAGTCACTAAAATTATAACCAATTTTCTAATGACACTATGAACAAAACCCAAACTGTTTAAGTTTAATCCTCATATATTTTTGAAAGGAATTACAAAATAGTGTTTGTATTTTAAAAGCATGGATTTTGATGGCCAAGGTGATAAGTTCCAGCCTTTTGCTCACAGGAAGTTAATCACATCCAAAGACACAACACCATTCCCTCATTAAAGAATGCAAAGCAAGTGAAATAGGAGACAAAACCCTTATTCTTTCTTTGTTTTACCTCATTTCTTTCTACGAAACTGATTAGGATGGCCAAATTTTATCATTCAAAATAGAAAAATTAAAATAGTATTTTGAGATTAAGTTGTTTCTAAAAAGATGTTAGAATTTTTTTTTTTTTAATATGCACTAATAAATCCACTAAAAAAAAAAATCCAAGGACAGGTAGATACATTGGCCTGATCGGTCCTTACCACAGTACACCACCTTGAACAGATTAGGTAAAAAGAACAAAATGTCCACAGAGCACCTCAGTGTGCCATCTTCATTGCATCGCAGTGACAACCTTTAAAATTCTTTTGAGCAACCATGAAGCTTAAACTAACTTAAAAAAAAAAAGAAATACATGTTACTTCAAAGGGTCATCTCTTTTAACACTATTTCAAAGAAATATTTTTAACAAAAAGCAACCTATAGCCTACTTCTAAAGTCGTTAAAAAAATTCAGCCTACAAAACAGTGATATGCTGCTAATCCAGACAAATCTTTGCCTTCTAAAAAAAAGAAAACCACAGAAGACTTATTCAGAAGTTCCTTAATATACAAGGAGCCTTTACAAACCTCAGCTAAAACAAAACATCATTATTATATTCACCTTGGGACTCACATTGAGATTCTTAGAAGGTTTATGAGGTATTGCTAACCTAAAGGGAAATAAATTTCCCTGGGGAGTAACCCAGAAAAGCTTTATGGTTCAAGTTAGTAAAATCATTCACATAATTCCCATACCAGGATTTACTGGTTCCTCAAGAGTCATAAGTCTAGGTACAGCAAGAAAGGAAAACAGCAAGCTCTTTTGTTTCTGCAACAATGACTGCACCTTTGGAGTAGAAATTAATTCCTTTGCATGGTGAAAATCTGCCTGTAAACCATGTCCAACATTTCCAGAACTTATTTGATTTTGATAGAAATCACTGTCTTCACTAGTCAGACAGTGCCAGAGAAATTTTCAGACCACGCACGCATTTGATTCATGTTTTCTCAATAAGAACTACATGCCTCTGTGAAAATCTTGGGAGTCCACACATAATTCAAACTTCTTTTGATGTTTCTTGACCCATGCCCCATGGAAAAAAGGGTCACAGTAACTAAAGAGGCTTTAGCACCAGAATTCCACATATCGAGTTAATAAAAGTTCAATAACAGGACCGGATCACTAGAGGTTTCAATTCATATGAATGAAAGGGTAAGTTGCCTCTTTCTATGCCTCTTTCTTTCAGTAGGCATCTGGTAAATACTTGAAAAATAGCCTTTATTAGAACTAAAAGCCATGTCTGATAACATTTAGAAATAATAAAGCAGTACTGTTTGAAGTATTAAAGCAATGTATGTTTTAAAAGCAAGCAGAGAGAGAAAATGGGACTCTCATTCTTCTTTCTATAACATCAGATGCCCTTTTTAATAACAGATTTTCTTTCCTATTCAGGTGGGTTCACAGCAACACTTCTACCACTTCCTGTGTCTTTTAAGTTTGGATTCCGAGCTGGTAAAGTCCCAGAAAAACTAGTCATTCCACCATTTGGAATTTTATGGTTAAAAATGATCCTACAGTTGTGAAACTGTCGATAAATGCTACAGCTGACACAAATTCATTTAGCTTAGGGGAGAGGGGAAGGAGGGAGATGCAATGAAGTAAAATGAGAATTATCCACAGCAGAAATGGTTCTGTTACAGCACGTAGACCATGTTCTGCAAAGCACTGCATGCGCCACTGATCCTTCATCACGTGAGTAGACTCACTGAAATCAATGGGTTTCCACAGTAATATCCTATGCTGTTACAAGTTTACTTCCTTTTTGATGCAAGTGAAGCATACTTTCTCTAACAAACTAAATTTCTCACTAGAATGTGATAAAATTATCATCTCCAAAAGGAGACATAAAAACTTGAGAATAATTCAGACCAATAATAATGCAGCGACATAAGTTCTTCTAATCAAAGCTTATTGCCATGGTATGAAAGATTTGGGGTTGAGTTTTTTGGTTTATATATGCTTAATTATAGTCTGGTTTATTAATCCTCCACAAACATAGCTTTAACATTAAAAAAAAAAAATAGGAATAAGTTGTACATTTCAACCACAAGGCCAGCAATAAAATCCAGCAGACAGAAAATTTTACACTACAAAGCAAATAGTGTACTCCTCGTATTTTTCATTTCCCTCTTCATAATTAAACTAACCACAATAATAGGTGAGAGTAATATTGGTACTTCCATACTTCAGACTAAATGAGCAGCATGTGAAGAAGAAAATTGTTCAAGGTTCCAATAGACATTAGAGCGAATGAGCATGCAGAAATCTAGAACAACATATTTTTATCTTCAAGAAAAAAATTCTCTCTTGTATGTTAAAAAAAAAATCAGAAATTAATTTTTTTAAAAAACATAACCTTTAATACTTAACAAATCTTACAAAACTGTTGTGAAACATCATTCCAAGACAAGAGTTTTATAGTAGTTTTATGCAGTTCAATCAAATTTTTCAGTGTGGGTGAAGCACAACCTGGTGCTCTTCCTCTTATTCCCATTCTCTTTTGCCCTTGTTCAACATTGTTACAAAATTTCAACACTACCATCAGGAAGCATAAGAAACTTCTAAGTTTTGAAGGCATTTCCCCACCCCAAAAATCTGCTTAAACAATGTTTCTATACATATGCATATATGCAAAAAGAGTAAAATGGAACAATATATTATGCCTTAACATACAAATATTACTTTGAAATTTTGTATTATGCATTCTGTGATTGCTTAAATAACTGAGGGACTCAGATCAATTCTGTAGAAAAAAAGGAATCCAAAAAACTAAGAGAAGATTATAATTTGAATTAGTGGGCTTATAAATATTCCTAAAAATGTATCAGAAGGTGTAGATTTTCTTGTCTATTCTATTGAAATAATATCCTAGATGTACCATGTGTAAGATAAAAAACTATCTTGGTTTATTTAATTCTATCATTTAAAATCACCCCTAAGAAAAGCTTGCCAGTTTGCAAGGGAAATCCCAGACAGACATGGCAGGTTATTTACAAAAATTAATGTTAACTTTCTCTTATTTCCTCTAGTAGCAGCATGTATACACTTTAGAAAGAACCCTATATACAGTGATGAACTAAGTCACTACATTTCAAAAATCAGAATGAAAATATTACAGCAATATTAAAGAGCCTTCAGAATAACTGTATTTTTGTAGTAAGCCCAGTTCATTGTTTTCTGTTTTGCCCTTTCTTTTTTTGCTCTACTTATTCTTTTTTATTCTATCTACTCTGTGGTAAAAACAGTAAGCCTGTGGTAAAAAAAGTAAGTTTCAACACAACAATAACCACTGCGTGGAATTTCTGGTTTCAACATGTACCCCCTTTAGAGTACCACAGCCACGTACACCATAACACACAGCCAAAGCCATTATACTCCAAACACATATGAAATGCTACTGCTTAACAAGAAATCTGATCTACGTAACTTGAAGTAAAAAAGATGAGGTTTTATTTACTCTGCAAAAATATGTATTTTTCTTTCTGAAAACAGGAGTGTTCAATTAAAAATAAAAATCAGGATTTTTTTTAATCAGAACATGGTAAAAATGATTTGAAAGTGACTTACTGATGTAGTATTCTTGCACAATGCTTGTGTAACCGTATATGGCAGAATATCCAAAAATTATGATCATAACCACATCTCTGCTGTCCAACTCCACTATGTGTGCCGAATGACCCTCCACAGCGTATTGCTGGCCATGTACAAGTACTGCAGGAGTTCTGGTACTCCATGTTTGACTGTGTATGTTGAAAATCCACAGCTCGTCAGTAACATTGCCGTTATTTGTTTCAATTTTGCCTCCATACATGTAAATATCTTCCTGTAAAAATTGGAGGAGAGAGAAGAGAAAGCAAATAATGGATTACACGAAGATAATATCTGAACTGCATACTTCTGAGCTGTGTAATATTTCATAACTGAACAATCTGATTTAAATCTTCACATTTAACTAACACTACATTAACCAGCTCAATATCAGACACTAATCCCAGACAATGATATTTAAACTAAACCAACAATGATAAGGAGACTATGTCCCTGAAAAATAAACCCAGACATGAAAATGACACCAAAATGAATCTCAAATGGATTACTTCAAGCAGAAAACCTTTAATTACATGGCTCCTCTAATTCATACTGCAGCATTCTATCAAAAACAAAACTAAACAGAATGGATATTATATTGTTTTCTTAAGGAACAGTTCACAGAAGTAAAATGTTATTTTCTACACATTCAGTCTGTGGGGATTTCATTCAGCATGTGTACAAGAGAACTCATTCTCTCATAATAGCAAAGTAACTTAAGTCCTGAGAAAAGTCACAGTCATCAGAGCCCAAAGGAAAGGGGCAATAGCATCCTCTTGGGCACATTTGCTAAAATCAAATCCCATAGGGGAGCACTTTGAGTTCTTTTAAAGAGATGCAAAACAGATTTTCCAGTCTTCATGAACCACATACCTCAAACAGCAATGCCATCTGTTTTGGTAAGTAATGAATGATTTAATTAAATATTGACTAAAAGTAAATCCTACTAAATCTCGTCTAAAGTTCTCCTACTGAAGTTCGTCTAGACTAGCAAACGAAAGCATACAAAGTTGCTGAACTAATTCCAACTAACTGTTGGCTTCACAGACTGGCTCAAGTACAGTTTACCCTGAGCAAAACAAACTGCCTCTGGTTCTGAGAATGATACTATGTCTTTGCTAGGACATACCAGAACTACACACACTCTGCATCCTATTCTGCGTACTGCAATGTAACATTCTACTCTGAATTAAATCTTACCTGGTGTGCTGGTTTTGGCTGGGATAGAGTTAATTTTCTTCATAGTAGCTAGTA
Source organism: Phaethon lepturus (assembly GCF_000687285.1). NCBI lineage: Eukaryota > Metazoa > Chordata > Aves > Phaethontiformes > Phaethontidae > Phaethon > Phaethon lepturus. The sequence goes on from NW_010532812.1 coordinate 27,694, forward strand.
TGGGGCTATGTTTTGGATCTGTGTTGGAAACTGTTAATAACACAGAGATGTTTTTGTTATTGCTGAGTACTGTTTACACACAGTCAAGGCCTTTTCTGCTTCTCACACCACCCCACCAGTGAGTACGCTGGGGTTGCACACGAGGTTGGGAGGGGACGCAGCTGGGACAGCTGACCCCAACCGACCAAAGGGATATTCCATACCATAGGACATCATGCTCAGCATATAAAGCTGGGGAAGGAAGGAAGGGAGTGACAAGTTTAGCACATTTAGCAAAGTTTTACTTGGCATGGAATACTGAGCCTCAGAGAAAAAGGCTAGAAGATAAAGAAGTTACCTAATATAAGAAGTTTGGATGAACCACACTGAAATTTCAGACTATTGTTCAAGGACCTGATGGGATCTAAACAGAAATGTCAACTGCATGTATACACGTCAAGAAAGATGAACTCAAACTGGCAGGTATGTAAAATACAGGTGATCAGTACAATTAGAGTCTATTTAGTCCAGCGAACCAAAGGCTTGAGAGGGTTATAATGCTGTCTATATACCTGAAGCTCATGATAAACAAGAGTCCAGTCCAGGACCACATAAAAAAATTTCTCATTACTCAGAGAGATTAGTCCATAAATGACTGACCCTGTCTTCAAGAATACACTTGAAATTTCTGCAAGGTTTTCAACTATTATTTCATCTGAGGCAGGTAAACATTTATTGATTTGGAATTCAATTAACTCCTCTGCAGTGATACTCTGTGTTACCAATTAGTTTGAACTGGTGGTGTTTGAACAAAAGATGTTCCCATCCTTCAGAAGGAATTTGTAGTAGGATTAGATATATATACCTGAAAACATGCTTTTCCTATGAGATAAAACAACATTTCAAAGAGCTTGGTGAAGACAAACAAAAGGTTTAAGGAGGCTGTGTACTGGTCCAAAGGAATGGCTTGAACAAATATTCTTAAAAGCATCCTAGATTGTTAAAAGAATCCTATAAGGCTCATTCATTACACTGCCACATAGATCTCAAAAGGCAAGTCAGCATCACCAACATAGTGAGCTATTTATTTATTTATTTTTAAATGCAGATTACAGACTGGAGCAGAAAGAGGAGCTAATTATGGAGTTGCAGGTGCTGTACAACACTATTTGAAAGTAAGATTTCTGACACTGACACTGAGGAAAGACATTACACAAAAAAGGTGACCTAAAGAGCTGCATGAACGATTACTCATACAGCTGACAGTAAGAAAGTGCTCCTCACAGTTCTGCTTAAATGATTCAAAGTTCAGATAAAAGAACACTTCCGTGAGAAGCCATCTTTATAAATGACACAGCAGATCCTGTACACAAGACTATTCAAAGAGAAAAAGACAAGAAGGTCATGACAACAGCTTTATCAACCGCAAAAACAGATTTAAGTAAGCTTCACTCTGAAGCTATTTCCAAGATTAAGAAGCTCCTAATGCTGCTGAAAAACACTTTAGAAGTTAGTGATGATTAGCTGAACATGGAGAAAGAAAGGCTCAGGGACCAGAATCAGTGGAAGAAATACAGAATGAAAAAAAATGTTATGTGCATATTTATACAGGACAAAAACAACAACCTAGGCATGTAAAGGTGGACATTTACCTGGAAAGCCTGATCAGGAAGAGATTGTAGGAAGGACGCAAGTGCAAATGGTCCTGGGCAGCCTAAAGATTGTGAAAGGAAGGAAGGAATCCCTTTACAAATTTACATTACCTTTATAACTTACTTATAAACCAAGTATAAATCAAGGTATGTGCTAAAGGTAAGGCTTTCTGACAGACACAATACACAAAATAGGGAGTTTCAAGAGCACTAGTAGATGAAAACTGTTGAGCTTTAAATGAATAAAGCATACTAGTTAATTGTTTATAATAAGATAGTATACCACAAAAGGAATGAGATGAAAAACAAGAACAAGAAAGTATAAACTGAGAGTCCTTGTGAAATTAGTTAGGAAAAAGCATCAAGAATTTGGTCCAGATGGCAGACGTTAAAAATTGTACTCCTCAGCCTGGAGGAGGGACAATACTAAGAGGCACACTGTCCAACGAAGAGATAACATAACAACAGGCAGATAAGCACCAAGAAGATACACAGCCTCCAACACACTCATATTTTAAAGTTTTGATACCGCATGTCAAAAGCAACACTTTTAATCACAGCGGCACATAGTGAAGGTGAGAATTTACTCCATAAATTAACCTTGGCCATTTTAGGTATATTACTTCAGCATTAATGAAATTATCTAAGAAGTTCCAGAAACTTTTAAAAATCTTGTGTGTTTTCAATGCAGCTTTCATACAAACATTACCATACGCAAATTCAAGTATATAAAACTACACTGTATACTGAACTTGTAATTCAGAGTTCCCACTCAAGGAATTCCAGCAAAAAATGAGAAATTTCTTGCTGTAAACTGAGCAAGCAGGCAGCTCACTCATTCATGACATTCCCACCTAGAGATCACATCAGTTGGCATCTTGGCAACTGTTCAGGTACAAGCGAAAACAGGCAGTATAACTCCTGTTAGTTTCAATGGAACCAAAACTTCCCAATAGATGTTTCCATTTTCTCAGATCAGCTTTTCTCTCCAAGATTATTCCAGTAGAAATTTTTGATGAACCATAATGATAAAGAAAGATGACAACAGGTATAATGTTTGTACATAGTTGACTGTGCATATTGGGCAGAGAGGATGACATCAGAAGGCAGGAATCATAAGACCAAAGCCAGGGTTTGAATAAAACAGTTAAATCACATTTCTCAAGAGAAGAAAATATGCGTTTGATCTAGTATTTCTCTTACAGAGTAATGATTGATATACGTATTTCAACAAGCCAAAAAGGAAACAAGATAATCACTCAAATACAGAAGAAAAAGTGAACTGTCAAAATTTGGAAAGCCTGCTGGAAGAATGAAGACAATTTAAGGCAATAAAATTCCTCTTAATTTCTTCACCTTATTGACATCATCCGCATCTTTGGAGAATGTGTTTTTAAATAACCAAATAATTCAAATAAAATTAAATTCCTGGTGAAAGAGGGTAAAAAAGAGGGAGCCAGACTCTTCTTAGTGTTTTCCAGTGAACAGGCAAGAGGTTACAGGCACAAACTGGATTACAATAAATCCAATTTAAATGCAAGAAAAAACATTCCTTTTCCAGTGAGGATGGTAAAAGACTGAAACAAGTTGCTCACAGACCTTAAGAAATTGAATATCCTTGGAAATATTCAAAACATAACTAGACAATATCTGGAGCAACCTGCCGTAGTTGACCCTGCTTTGAGCAGAGAGGCTGCTCAGGATGATCTCCAGAGGTCCTCTCCAACCTCAGCTATTCTTTGTGACTCCATGAAAACAAATTTTTAATACAGGTACATCTCCGGACAGCCTGTTCCTTATTTAATTTTCTATTACAAACAGTAACAAAAATAATCTATTCGATGATTGTGACCAATATCCAAATTGAAAAGTAAAAGATATTTTTCCTTTAAAAAAAACAAAAACCCCATAAAAACAAAAACTTTGAAAAGTCACTTACTTTGTGTGATTAAACAGATGACACAGGAAAAAACAGGGGAAAAAAAAGGAGGTTTTTTTACTGTTTACAGGTTTTTTTACCGTTGTAGTAAACAACTGGCAATCAGCTTATCAGTCTGAAGTTTGTAATTTGAGGGCAAAATTCTTTTAGAAGCCAGAAAAAGAATAAAATCTTCCATTGTGCATTTATCCTTAGAGTTACAGTAATGAAGAAAGTCACAATTTACATGAAAGGACTAATTTGCGTAAATTAATAAAGGCTCGAAATCCAAAAATAAATCCTTCAAGTGAGTAATCATAAATTAACATGGTGATTTGTGCATTCAAAATTTCATAAAAATTGACAAAGTAACCCAGAGAATTTCTGTAAAATAGGTAAATGAATACTTATTTTTAATAGAGGTAAAAAGGTAAGAAAATTGCAAAAATGTCCAGTGATTCAGGGTGCTTTACTTCAGCTCTCTCAGGTTCCTATTTCCAAGGCTATGTACTTGGTGATTCCTGAAAAATCATGTCCCAAGAGTATAACTACTAGCTTTTCCGTAGTAGTTTTAACAAGACTTCAAATCCCTTCACAGAGCATTTCACAATGAGAAAAACTGAAACAGAGCAAGGAAGTTACGCAGATCACCAAAAGAGCAAGTAAGAGCACCCACTGGTCTGGTAAGTCCCAGTCAGACTGTACAGCAGACCAGATTAACTCTTCTACATACTTCACATTGAATCCTGAACAGACAGACAGCCAAAATCATTAGTTCCTTTGACCTTGGACAGGCTCTCTTCCCTAC
>NW_010532812.1:32081-65505 GCF_000687285.1 Phaethon lepturus
TTGATTTTATATTTCATATAAATGCAGCAATTCTTTCTCAGACTTATCCTATTTTTATTCTTTAGACTTAGTAATTTTCCTAAAAGAATACTTATCAGCTGCTCTGACTGTACCTGGGAACTCTACACTGTTATGCAAATCCTGCCTGCATTCCAAAACAATCTTATCTGATAGTTACCACAATAAGAAGTGTAAAGAAAATGCAATAAGGGGGTAATTTATAATCCATTTCTAATGAATCAGTAGTAAATTAATCATATTAGAATAACCACATAATTTTCATTTTGTACTTCTTAACTGTTATCATGGCTGTACAGAAAAGTGTATCTCTCAGAAATTAGTTTTCTGCCTTAATTCTTATATAAATCCATCCTGTTCCTGAAAATTTGGCCAAAGAAATGCTACTCATAAGACACATGAAGAACAGTCAATCTGCATTTTCTTGAAACAAGACTATCTATGTTTTCCTCCCATAGACTGTACCCATGCATTAGTATATAAATTAACTTTATGTAAACTATCAGGACTCAAAAATTCATCAGAACATTTGTTCTCTATTCTCACCTAAAATTTTCTAAAAGTTCAGTAAAGTCTTAATTCAAAAATTAAGAAATTTCTTGAATTTTTTTCAAGCAAAATACAAGACTCAAAAAAAGTCACTTGGCAATAACTCATCCATCGCAACCTGTTTTCTGCATTCAATACATGCCACCTGGTTTAGGACTGTCTAATACCTCCTCTTCCTTTCCCCAGACCATTACCTCTTTAATATGGTAACAACATCAAGAACATTCTATTATGCGTATCAAAAGAAAAATGAATAATCAATGTCCCCACTTGATGCCATAATCCTCCCATTAGATCACGGCTGACAGACTGGAAAGCAGTCTTCACTTAACTCTTCCTTCTGCAGCCTACTTTATTATTCTTACCTTATTGTCGAACTATATCGTCACTCAATAAGAACCTGCTAAGCTACACGAGAAGCATATTATAACCTAAGCTTCCCAACAGGACCAAATTCAAGTTCAAGGCAGTACATACTGCAGCAATTTGTATGTCAGGAGGTTAGCCTAATCAAGAGTGTTGTCACTATATTTCCTCATTATTTCCACATTGTTGCTGGCTGTATTTAAAGGTATTAATTCATTGAAGGATTCCATTAAGTCAGTACCTATATGTCTTGAAAGCCAGTAACTTTTTTCCTGGACTACAGTAGCATTCAAAATATAGGACAGGAAAATAAGGTAGTGTGCTTTTGGAAAAAAAAAAAAAAAAATTAAAATCAAGTTTTGAAGTGTTCTTGTCTGTGTGAACATTCCTTCATTTACAGAAAACTTGGCTGAAGAAAAGCATGCAAATAAAACTATGTGAACAGAGTTTTAAAACTGCTGAATGTGTAAGCTGGAATTTTATCAGAGATGTCAGTCTGATCTTTTGCACATTTAATATTTGGGTTAAACATATCGGAAGGAAGGAATAAGTAACAAAGATTGCGTATAAAAGTATTAATTAGGCATCTGCTTTTAGATCTGCTAGACATAAAAGCTGATCATGCTTAGACTTTGAAATTCACACCAACTGGAACATAATGTTGAAACAAGGAATGAAAAATATTGCACTTTTACATAAAGGAGCTAATCTCTTTATGAATAAGGCCCACTTAATTGAAGAGGTACTCTGAATAGGCTTTTAACTAGACTACATGCAAAAAGTGTATGACAGTTCATCTCACCTACTTCTCATATACTTCTGAGATCTGCAAGTCAGAATTAGAAAGCAAGTTGTGCATAAGATGTAATTGAAAGTCATAAAATAAACAAACTATGCAACTTGGTGGTACAACTTGCTAATAATTATTAATAGAATAGTTAGAAGAGACTTTTACATTCCTAGTTACATCCTTTTACATTCCTGTTCCAAATTATACTACAGTAACCAACAAAAATAGTCATATAAAAGAATGACAGTAAATCAACTGGTGAAAGATTTTGTGTCACTCACATGAAAGCAGAAAAAGTTTTTACTCTTTTTTTCGCTTTGTTAACCCTAGCTTTTGATTAGACTAATAAAAAAATACCAGAAGGGATATACAAACTCAACATCAATACCAATTGATTTGGAAAAGGAATCAAAACAATCACCCTTTTTTAATAAAGCTTTAAAATTGGAAGTAACATCCATAAAACTCAAATGAGTCAAATTAAATTTGACTATGTATTAAATGGTCCATATACTCGAAAACGTCTTTACAGTTACTACGTTAGCCTGCCTGTTTGCTTCGTTCCTATTGCCAGTCTCAAAGGAAATCTCAATGCCCAGTCATCATCCTACTGTCTTGGCACTACCAGCCACAGTTTAAGTACAAGGTCTAATTCTGTAATACAACAAGCTCACTACTGAGTAAGCTCCCAGCAGTGACCATACAGTCACCCTGTTTGCAACTCCCTTTCAACTTTATTCCAGGGATCTAGTACTTTTCAATTTACTATCTGAATCCCTAACTAGTCACCGCTTAGCAAAGCTATATGTACCTCTTTTAAAACCCTCACAAGCCATATCCTTCTGTCTCTTTATAATCCTTTATAATTTATTTCTTAAATTAATTATTTCAAAGTATGTTGACATTTTTCAGTATCAAGATGCCAGGAATGATATATAATCTTTGAGATACAGGAGAACCAATTGCTAACAGATATAGGTAGTACATTTCCAAGAACCAGTCTGAAGCGGCTCTGGAGGTAATACTATCTAACAGTTTAGTTGGTCTAAAAGCAAGAATACTTTTGTACTCTCTCTCCCATAAATGCATAAAAAGTCTTAGTCACTTGTTATAACTATACATCAGTGGGAGTCTTCTGATCTTTTTTTTCTTCAGAATAAAGAAGTACAGTACTTCAATTTTAACTAAAGAAGCTTTCTGAGGGAAATGGGCAAAGTAACTTATTTCGTTCTCCTCAGAGTCAATTATATAGCTTCAATTTACCTTGCACCACAATCAGGGAATACCAGCTCTGTGCTCTCACTCCTGTCTAGCGCTAGGCTTTGAAATCTCAGGAGCTTAAGTCAAAAACTTAATCTAATTTCTTCTCTGTGGATATTTTTGTTCTCAACTATAAAGGAAACGTTACACAATGACTAGTACACAGCTCAAAACACAGCTCAAAGCTGCCATCTCTAGGTATTACATCATACTACACACTAAATTATTTTTGGGTTTTTTTAAGAGACCGAATATCTGGAATGAAAAAATACCAAAAGTTTACCCTAAAAAATTTAATTCAAGAACTTATTACAAAAGTATGTACTTTTTCACTTGAAATTTCTTCAGCTTACATGATCAGTTCCTTTTGGCCCATGTAATATTTGACATTTGACATAATCACTAGTACAAGCAACATATTAGTTAATTATTGGACATGAGTGCTGCTGTGTTCATTATTAGTGAATTCTAATTACTAATTAACATGTGCCTTTGACAACAGCAACAGCTTCTGCACTACACACTTGCCTGTCACTTTCATTAATATTAACAAGAGTTGCGTCTCATCACTGAGCTCCAAAAAGATGTCTGAATTAAGATAGGTCTGTGATATTTAATATTTGCTGGTTAAAGTATCTCTAAAATGGTTACCCTTTAATCGGGAATACCTCAAGAAAATATTAGCACTGTCAAATAAAAAGGTTAAATGATATTTTAAGTCTTTACTCTGAACTGCTAATGATACATTATTTGACTGTTTCCCAACTAAAAGGTCCATGCTCTACAAGAACTGTAATAACCAAAAGATACTGGTCAGGAAGATCTGACCTTTCAAAGAACAGATAATACATTAGTAATGAAACAGGGAACCGATGAGAAGAAAAGCAATTTTTGAGTTGATGTCAGGGCATGCACAGAATCTAGTTCACATTACTACCGAAAACCACCTCTACAATGTTAACCATGCCAGGTACAGATTCAACGTCTCAGGAAGAGCAACAGATGCCAGGAAAAAATCCACCCACACCTACAAATCTGCTTAATTCAAAAGGAGCACTATATAAAAGGAACACTGATCATAAAAAGAAACTAAAAGGCACAACTAAAAAGGATAAAATCTCTAATGACAAGATGAAGATATTTTAAGAACATCCACCCAGATCACATGAATGTTTCCCATTAAAAAAAAAATTCCCATTACAAATAACAAAATAAATAACGCTTAACTTAACAGGAGGGTAATGGAGACTGCTAGAAGAAAAAGTATACTTCAAAATAAAGGTTCAAAACCTCCAGCACATTAGAATGCAGAGACATATAAATGCAGTCCATGAAAAAGTTTAATGAGCTGCCTGCAAAATTATATACAAAGTACTAATACATAATTTTTCAAATACCTTACAAATATAGCCAACTAGATAATTTATGGTGCCAGCAGACAGTCTGAAGGAGTATTCTGAGAAGATAAAGCCACAGTAACAAAATGAAGTTAACTAACTTTCCCATATGAGTTCTTCATGGTAGACTTTACAAGTATTTCCATAGCAGAAATTAGTAACAGAAGGTTATAGTAAAAAGTAAAAAAAAAATCTGATTAAATAAATCAGCAAGAGCAGTTCTGAAGGAATTTAAGAACAAAACAGCTGACCCTTGTCCATAGTGTGTAACTCACTCCTTAAAAATGTGTCATTACCAAGAGACTAACTAGTAACAGGCAGAAAAGATAGAATGCAGTGAACACTGCATGGGTAAGACAGACTGAGGAACGTCTAACAACTTCTGAAGAGAGAAATTATATTTGCAAATCATTGGATTTTCTTGAAGGAATCAAAGGTTTAGTTGATACAGTTACCTGGAATTAATGAAAGATGCTTGATAATGTTCCTCATGTCTTAAAAAAAACTAAGCTGCTCTGGGAAGATCAAGACAGGTAACACAAAGGTAAATAATTTGATAATGAATAGCTTGGGAAAAAAATGCTCACTTCTTAAATGAATAGAGGTCATTAGCAGTGTCCCACAGAGATCTGAAATTTGCATTTGTTTTGTTCAACATACTCAAAAAACAATATGGCACAGGGATGAATGGAAAAATGACAATTTTTTTTTACAATACTGTGTTACTCAAAATAGCTGAGACAATGGTCAAAAGGAAAGAATTGCAGAATAATGTCATAATACTGAATGTGTGATACAAGGACAAATAAAAGGGTAAATAAAAGTTCACATAGATAAGCATGAAGTGATGCATACAAATAAAAAACATTTAAGTCTGTACCTAGTGGTGGGTTTCGAATTGACTAGAATGAGATCTTGAGGTTATAATGGATATTCTGTGAAAATACTAGTTCAAAGCCATCAGCAGATTTTCAAAAAGCTAATATACTGTTAAGAAGTAATAAGAAAAAATTAGACCGTTAATTCTACAACATTAATCTCTGAGGTGCCAATACACCAGAGACTGTGCACCCCCCATCTCAGAAGAGATATAACAGAACTATAAGAGGTAGGGGCAATGACACAATGTTATCTAAGGTATGAAATAGCTCCATTCTGGAGGATTATTAAAAATGTAAGGATTTTTCAGCATGAAAAAGAAATGATAGAGAGAGGATATGATGGTCTTACAGAAAATCGTAAGTGGTACAGAGAAAATAAGTGGAACATAGTATAAAAATTAGGGATTATCAGAATTAAACTGGCTTTCCCAAAAGGAGGTATTTCTTCACAAAACAGACTGAAATTCTTAGGCACAGGATGCTTAAATAAATATATGGTCAGAAAAATTGGAAAAAATAAAAAACATGGATACATAGTCTTTCTACAAAAATACTACGCTTAGAAAATCCCAACTGCAGACTAGGACAGGAAGGTTTTATATGTTCTTGTCATTTTTTCTTATATTCTTCCTTAGGCATTCACTATTAGCCATTATTCAAGCCATGTTACCAGGCTAGATGAAAACTCTGGTCTGACTTGATACAATCTTTTTTGTTCTTCTCTGCTGGAGGTGTCTTACACAAACAACTGAAAATCTGGGATACTAATTCTGTATTTCTCCATCGGAGTTAACAAGTTTGCCATCATCTGTACAAGGCTAAATTATACACTGCATTCACTTTTGGTCCTTCATGTTTTGGAGACATGACTAACACTAGCCATAGATTAACAAATTAACAAAAGGCAATTTATTTTTTTTTAATAAAGATCATTTCTGTCTGCATATTCTACCAGTACAAAGAATCCTTTTTTCTTTTTTTTTTTTTTTTTTTTTTTTTTTGTGAAACAAGCCTTTAAAAGTGCTTTCAATAAAGCAGCATGCAGACTACATGATACCAGTAGAAGTAAAACTGGCAGCAGTTCATATTTGAACTTACAGTAAAACAGTACTATAGAACAACAGTTTGTATTTTAATACTGCTCTGGTTCTGTACTAAGAAAAATAAAACAAATGAAAACTTATTTCTTACTGTCATGGACTTCAGGGGCTTAATGACCCTGACCAGCCTCACCCAGGGCTCAGCCATGGACCCTCAGCCCCTGACTACTTGTGATCCTGCCTTCTGGATGGACCTGGACCGATGCTTGTCTCCTGGATGGACCTCTCAGGCATACGTTGTTGCTTTCTATCCCATCTTGTCTCTGGCCACGTCCCTTTTTCCTCCTGACTGGGCTCCCTGGACCTGGGTCATCACTTGCCATGTCTGATACTGTCAAAGGACCCTGCTACCAGCACTCGGCTCTGCCTGCTGGGCTCAATCCCTGGGGATGGTGCCAGGTCAGCAAGGGCACTGACCACACGGGGGTCACCTTGACCCTTGAAGGGGAACCCAGCTCCCCTTCCCTTCCCCACAACAACTCCTATTATATAAAGCCCCTTTCATGGGCGGGTTCAGCTCTGAGGGTTTATGGTCCACTAATAAGTGACTTAGATGCATTGAATAATTGGATTTTTGGAAAAAGATTGTGCAATAGATCTAAGTACTGAATAAGATACTAATACAAAATGCTTAGGGACTAGAAATTAAATTATCCTCAAAAATCTACGTTCATGATGAATCATTTTAAGATCGCTAACAGCACACACAAAAAAATCCATTAAATAGGATGCTGAGGAGTCCAAACCTGATATAAAGCAAGAGTGTGTCCATATCTCTGGAGTGGCCCTTTGGATACAGGTACAACATTCCATATACTGCTTTCCAAATTGTAGCTAGAAGAGAAATAGAAAAGTAAACACTCTCTATCTGCAGAGGAATAGGGACTTCTGTATGTTTGAACTAACTTCTGTTTGGCAAAGTATGCACACTTGACCACTGTAGTTTATCTGACATTGTAATTTGTTAACAGCAGTAGCATGATCACTTTTAACTGTTACAACACCATACTAGCTAGTGATAGTGTTTCTAAATGCTCATCAAAGAAAACAGAAGCATCTCTTTCAGGAACCCATCAGCAATCGCAAAAAATAGGACTGTAATAAAAATTACCAGATTTTCAAGAAAGTTACGAAACTAGATTGCTAAGCTCACTGTTATCAGTCACACAAAGAAAAAAAAAACACTAAACTTCTTATGCCACAATCTTTTGCTCTAGTTTGAAAACTTAGCGTTGAGCACCCCCTAAGGTGTAAGGTTTCTATTAAATTTTAGTTAACAATTAATCCATTAATGGATTAAAACATAACAAGATGGAAGAGAAGTAAAAAGTAAGAAGACAGAGACAGAAAAGGAAATCACCAAAGACGATGGGATTTGTTTTGGTTTGCAAAGGTACGGACAAAAGCAGGAGGCAGACAAAAGTAGAGTAAACATGCTAATAAACATATCCTATTACTTCCATTTACCACATTTAGGGCCTGTACATATATACAAGTCACTATACACATCATAAATATGAAGAAGTGAAATATGGATGACCTGATGAACCTTACTGGCAGGGCCCCAACAAGCTAAGTGCATACATTAAATACAAGTCTCCTATAATTATAAATTAAATTGAACAATGCAAATAGCATTCTAGATGTCCATCTGAAAAATATTACCACATGGGTTTCTTTTGCTGTTTTGCCACTACAAACATTTTTATGTTTGGCAGCAAAGTATAGTAACAGTTTTCATAAAACTGAAGAAGTTAAGTATTAGTATCACATATAGCTCAATCTTACCCATATTTTAACCTTTTTTAGTCATAAGAAAATTACAAGCAGAAAATAAGACTGTTAATAAAGAATCTAAAACGACATAAAAAACTTTCAGTTACGATATTGCAGGATAGAGGCTACCTCCCTGGTAAGATCTGTTTTCCCTAAGCCACGTCAGAAGGGATACGACAAAGGAGAAATCACTTACTTCAACACCATTTGGAATGAACTGTAGTTAAAAGTGTATCCACCAATCACCCACATAAATTTCCCGTGGAGGACTGCCTTATGGGAAGCCCGGCCCACAGAAGGGCTGAAGGGCTTCACATTTGGTAGAATCCAGTAAGACTCCGTGGAAGGGACGTTCAAAGAACAATCTGGACCTGTTTGGTAAACAAATGGGCAATTTGTACAATCTGTTAGACAGGGTTGTTAGAGCCAATAAAGCAGAAACAGGGGAGGCTTAATTACAGATGTCAGGATTACTCATTCTGATAAAATACAGTATAGACTTTTACATTTAACAGATGCTCAATGAAAAAAAACACCTGACAAGGGACGTCAGTTAAATTGAAACCCTTAGATTAGCCCAAATAATAATGATATATTTCTGCATTCTTCTCAGAAAATATACTGTATGAGTCACAAAATGAAAGAAAGGCACAATGCATCATATTTTTAGATGTTCTATAGAACTAAAACGTGTAGCACAGTATATACTGCATGTTACCTCTGAAGAAAAACGATACTGCATTTGAACTAACAAGAGTAAGCTTATATCAAAGCAAATAACGTTACAGGAAATTAAGTTACAATATAGATTATAATACATTAAATCTCAGGAATCAAAATTTGCACTTTGCCGATGACATTCTGCATGGTCTTTCAAGAGCAAAATACTGTGGCGTGCTTTATAAAAAGAATGTTTTGATTATTTAAATTTTGTTAAATTGTATAGCGGATTCTACAAAGACACCCAAGCCCACAACTACATATTTTTTTGTAACATATTTTAGCCAATTTTTTTTGCTAAATAAGGATTGTTATTAGTTTTGCTAATAAGGTCAACAAAATGCATCATTTTTAAGTTATATTATTATTAAAATCATGAACAGCAGAAACATTTATTTTTCGTTTGTTCTGTAAAAACAAAATGTGTTCTCTTCATTGTTAGTTTATGCTCTAGATGTGGAACAAATTTAAAATCTGAATATATTCAGAACCTTGCTAAAATAAAATTTTTAAAAGACAGCATATGCACTATTCGCCTCCTGTCAGTGACTGTACAGCGTTACTGACTGGCTTTATTTCTAGATGGGAAACACTGAATTTTTAGGACACCAGCGAGTTCTACCTTAAGCATTATCAATCATGGAATTGAAATTTTTATCATCAGTGATGGCATACAGATATTGGATGACAGTAGAATTACTTCTGTAACGATGCTAATACTATAAGCAATGTGATCTCCCCGTCAGCCTGACTGACTGGGATAAATCCTTCCCTCAAGCTACTGGACGTTACTAAAAAACAAAGCTGTTGAAGTCAGAATGGGCATAACTGTCTTTGGAAACTCAGTGATAACATGCTAAAAACAAAAACCAAACCAAACCAACAAAAAAAACCCACACCACCACCCCAAAAAGCAAACACACAAAAAAAACCCCAAACCACTAGTCTGCATTCCAAATGGTCACACAGGCCATCAACTTTCTAAAAAGGTTCCAGGAAAGATCTTGAAAACTACTGGCCTACTATGCTTCTACTTCTACCTGACAAATCAGCAGAAGCTGTAAGAGTGGACAGCATTAGTCAATAGACAGGTAATTGCCATCTACTCACACAATTCAGTATAGGTTTTGTAAAGAGAAGGCCTGTCTTCCAAGCCTATTAAAGGTCTCTGAAGATATCAAGATGGGGTTATCCAATTGATACACTGATATAGATTTTCATAAGGCTTTTAACAAAATTCCTCACCAAAGACTTTTAAGAAAATTGTTTAAGGAGACTATTGTAGCAAGAGAATGAATGCCTTTGCACGGCTAAATAACTGACTGTGAGAAAGAGAAAGAGGAGTGAGAAAGAGAAAGAGGAGTGAGAAAGAGAAGACAGGAGTAAATGGCCACTTCTTAGAAGGAGGGAGGTCACCCATGGAGTCCCACACAGGTTCAACATACACACTAATGATCCTGAAAAGGGATGATAAGTGAAGAAAGTCTGCTGATAAAGGCAATTACTGGTGGCCAGAAAGAGTAAGATCAGGTTTGAAGAACCAAAGAACAAGTTCTTGTCTGACTGTGTGACTCAGCAATAAAATTATGCATGAAATTCAACATACATAAATTTTAAACTATGTAACCTATGTTCTAGCTTGACTAAAAAGAAAATAGTCTCTCAATTAACCATCACTAGTCAGTAGTAAAGTCTCATCTTAAGATCTTAACTCATGAAAGTATCACCTCAACAATCAGCAATGGTCAAAAAAGCAAATCATATGTTAGGAACAGAGAACACTGTTACCTCACTGTACAAATCAGTGGTTTGCCTACACTTAGAAAACTGTGTGCCCTACTCAAAAAGAAGATAGGGCTGGAGACTGTTTACAGAAGAGTAATGAGGTTGTTCAAAGGAGTTGAATGGCTTCTGTAATTGGAACTACTGGGTTGGCTAGGACTTTCTCACTTGGAAGAAATTTGGAAATGAAATTATAAATGTCTATAAAATAAGTAACACAGAGAGGGTGGATATGAAGAGTCTACAGTCTCTTAGACTACAAGAACCAAGATTTATCAAATGCAGCTTGAAGAAGCCACATTCTAAATCTACAAGAGGAGGTAGTTTTACATGCAAGAAGTATCAGATCTTCTTGGCGAGGAACCCTGAAAAAGGATGCTCTAGATGCAAAGGTTTATATTGAGTCAAGGAGAGACTGGACAAGAATTTAGAAGAGAGCTGCTGATATTTGCTAAATAAACTAGGTAATTTACATCAAGTTCATAATCTTAAAACATACTATCCTTTGGGAAGACTACATTTTTCCCAATGTGTATTATCATTTTTTGGGCAACTTCTTACAATTAGTTCTTACACACAGTGACCAGGCAAATAATCTGTACCTAACCAGTTGTCAGCTTTTCTTAGTATTCTATAGAAGAATTATGTCCACTTGTATCCAAATTACCTTCCATTCATTAAATGATGGAGACACTAAAATCCCATTGTTCATTATACCTTCTCCCAGAAAAGATGAATGGTATTTGAATGGGGTCTAATAAGAGTATGAACAATTCAGTATATTATTTCTTAACCATTAATAATAGATACTGTAATAGAATCGTAACCTCAGCAAGATTCTGGTTTGATAAATCACTGGAGGAAACACTTAATTTTAATCTAAAAGTGCTTAAAAATAAACAACTGATTAAGTACTCTTTGATAAGGGAAGAGCTTAGAATTATGAAACTGCTGCTTCCAGTCAGAAAATGAAGATACGTTTATGTCTTTCATTGCAGCTGCCATTCTTGCACAGCCATGTAGTGGTCAGCAGTGTCCCCTAGTGGCAAACAGTGACTAAATCACACTAACTACTCGCGTGCCAATTCATTCGAGATTTTCCTTTCTGGAGACAGCAAACCGCAAGAATTCATATCGCGAATCCAGAATATCTTTAAATGACATTGACTGTATCAAAATGAAGACAAGCACAAACTTTTTATAAAAACTGAACAGTGCAAAATCTTAACACCACTGTTAACCAGATCAGTGATTGAAAGAATGTCGCAGATAACTCTCTTACAACCTCAGTGCTTCATTGTCTACACTGAATGACAGAAAAGGTGAAACAGAGAGGAGAAACACCTTGTACCCAGGTCTTGTTCTGGTAAGGAGGAATGACACATTCTAAGGAGACACACCTGAACTCAGGAGCTTGAAAGCAGCAGGTTTTCTTCAAAGAACACATCAATACCCTGTGCGTGACGTACACATGCATTGAAGTCAACTATGTTGACATTACCACCAGAACAGGCCCCCCTGGCTTCCCCTCGCTGCTTGCACTTCAGCTCTCATTGCTACTGGCAGCACTTTTCACGTGGCTGCACCATGAACCAGATGAGGGAACGCACCCAGGTTAACACTTGCTTTTATTTTTAGCCAGGCTAGCTTTTAATCTGGATGTGTTCCCTATATGTTTCACCTTGCTGACATGCACATGGTTGTGCCAACACAAGTAAGTCTGCACGGCCAAGACTGCCTCTTCAGTGAAAGTGTAAAATATCCATGGAGTTACCACAGCATGTATCAACTGGTACAAAAATGCAATACATAGTTGAAAAAACCCAAAGCAGTAGAATAATACCAACTTCTACCAAACCATCATTTAAAGAGCAAATGCTTTTGTGTGGCTATTGCCTTCTAAAGGCAAACTAAATGCAGGACTTGCAAATATCTTTTACAGATTTTCTTATACACCTATACCATGAAATATCACCATTATTTCCGTGTAAATACATTTTCTCTTCAGAAACATCACATTCACTAAATACATGCCTTTTGTGCAACAGACAGCACTACATCTGCAGAATAAAGATAATGAAAAATATGTTCTATTATTTTCTATGCAAATATGATTTTTCTCCATTTATGTAAAATTTTATTTCTTTCTTATCTTCCTGGTATGTCACTCAATCCACTGGAGAGGAGGGAGGAAGCTTTAAAACAGCGAAACAACTTTATAAACCTGAATCAGAAGCCAGTTACGTTATCCTCAAAGGTAGGAAAAATTCTATAGGTTTTAAAAAGTGATTTACCCATACAACACAAGAGAAGGAATCTAATTTATATTTATTGAGGAGTTTCATGAACTGCCAAAGTAACAATCTGTTCCCATAGCTGAAGTCATAAGATCAATTTCCACCTAACGAGAAAACATCATCTACTTTCTTCAATCCTAATCTTTTCCTTTGGGATCACAGGAAAAAAACAGAAGTATTGATGTGTTGAATATAAATGTCACAGTCCTGTTCTTCATACAACCTAATCAAAGCATTTAGATCAAGTATTTGTTGTTATTTATTTGGTATTTGTTTGATATCTGATCATTTGAGTTGAGAATTATTGCTTTAACATATTTTTTCAACCACCACAAATACAAACCAAATATTACTGTTCTCAAGTACCCAATAAAATCTTCATGTGATAATGAATTTGAGATTATGAAAAATATTTTTGAGAACTATATCTGAATATACTTTCAATAAAAATTCCATTGGAAGTTTTACCAAGCAGTAAATCACCTTTCTTACAGGAAAGTGATGATATAGTAACTACATAAAAATACAAAGTTGCTAGCTAAATGAAAAGATAAATGTTGTTCAAGAATGGCTCCCCAGCATTCTAATTGTAGGTGTATTCATGTATCCCTGTGCTACCACCGCACAGCTCTGCAACATCCATACGGGACATAATTATTTCCCCACTCCTGCAAACAGTCGTACTCCAAACGAGACTTAACGGTAGGCAGAGAGATCCTGGATAGGATGCCTCCAGCTAAAGCAGCATGGCAGCAAGCTGTGCCAGGACTCAGCCTCCTCCATGACTGAAACAGTCAGAATCCCTAACGCGCACAAGCTGATGCGGTTCTTGATATGCCATCTGGTTGCTATTATTCAGTCCCATTTCCTTCCTCAGCCAGGCAGAGTGGATCATCCAAGGGCAACCCAGCCTTGGGGAGTCTGCAGGGTAAGCCTGAGCAGAAGGGCTGCTCTGCCTGCCACTGGTGCGTACTACCTACCAGTGCCCTGTAACTGTTTGCCTTCAGGTCTCAAACTCAAGGTCAGCTAGGCTGGTACAGAAGAATAAGGCCTGATGTCACAGCAGTCTTTATTGGAAGCACGTTGCGTGGAGAGCCTTCTTAGTCTTCTGTGACTGAGCACAAGCATACTCTTTGGTAGACTCTGCATGAGATTTGTCATTTTAAGATTAGCAAGAAGAAACAGGGCCTTTTCAGATTAGCAGTAGCTGAGAGTACCCATTGGATTAGAGATTTTGAGGCTCCATGCTAATGCCAGCACGACATCAAGCTCTAATATCTACGCTAAGAACCTTTAGAAAACTTTGCAGCTCTAGTAGTCAAAAGCCTGCTTCCAATTTTCAAACAAGATGTATTGATGGCCAGTTTGCCCCAATTTTTCTTCTACCAGTGTTGATACCACTGGACTTAAAGACCTGGTCTGTCTATACACCCCACAAACATTTATAAACAGCAACACTATTCCCTCACAGCCTTCATTTTACTAGTTGAAACAAACCGTGCTCTGACAGTATCTTCCAGAGTCCTGACCACCCTAATGATTCTCCCTCTGAGCCTGTTTCAATTTGTATTCATAAAAGTGTAGTAGCAAAAATGAAATATGGTATTAATGTTTTCATATATTTAACTGTAGATTCTGCGACTGATCATACTACTAGTGCATTTGACACTTTACAGCCTATAGTTCGCAGAGTATATAAAATTAAGAACACAAATTAGTTCATATTCTAATTGAGACAGACAAGCAAGTTTTCTCCTATGTCACCTTCCACACTTCAATCCAGGATTATAAAAAAAAATTCTTAATACTCTTAGTCCCTAAGTGTATGAATTTACAATCTATGCTGAAGTAATTACAACCCACACATTACTCTAAGCCTTTTTTGCAGGATATTCTGGTCCTCCTCCATGTTTGAAGTAACTCCCACCATTGTATTAGCAGATTTCATTAGCAGTCTTATGAGTAGATTATAAAAATTATGTGATGAGATCAGTCCCAAGATCAGTCTTTAAGTATTACTGGTATCATTCCATCCTAAGTTACTTGTTCAGCATGCCCACTCACATTTCACAATTAACAAACTGTGTTTCTCTTACTACTCCTTTATGTATTCCCCAACTTCTTCAGTTTCAGTGATTTGCTATCATCAAATGCTGAGGTTCAGTTAAAATATATTGCATTTTCTTGTCATTTTTCTTACAAATTATTTAGGATTAACTACACTGATAAATCTCCAATTCAACTATTTCACTATTCAGTCACACCGTAAGTTTATTTCTTTCCTCAAATTATGGTCTAGAAGTTTACACATTGCTGAAATCAAACAGGTTTTTAGCTCCCTGAATTAGTTTCTTCCTATTCTTAAATAAAAGTGCTGCAGATAATGAGCTAAATTTAGTATCTTTCCTTATCAGGGAGATCAGTACTATCTATCCCCTTCTTGTGTTCAGGATGTAGTATCGCATTTGTTCATTAGTTTAATAAAGTGCTAGCATGTTCTACCTTACTACATTTATGTGCATGAATTTTAAATAAATATTTCAATTAAATATTTAGAAGGTCATAGATTTATTTTAAATGGATTACATCTTTCATTGAAACTCACAAATAATAGCGGACTTCCTTCCTAAATCTCAGCCTAATCGCACATACAGAGCATTATCAACCACTTTAATGCAGACAACCTTTTATTGAAAAGAATCCAATAAGTTCTACTACACCTGCTTTCAATAACTGTCATCATAAAGGTATTTAAAACTGAAATTGGCTCTTCATTTAACTGTGATGATCTTTCTTTTGCAGTAAGGATTCTTAGTTTTCTCACATAAAATTTTCAGACACTAGATTTCTAATTATGATAGCTCTATTTTGTTTACAAATTGCACAAAGTCCTCAAAGGAAACTTGACAAATTGTTAAATTCAATCTGAACATAAAACTGAAGAACATTTCCAGTATACATGATATAACCATTCATGTTAAGCCAATTCCTTCCTATGAATTCTGTACATGCAAAATTTCCTTAGACAACTCATTTCTGTGATACACATAATGAAATTTGCAAACACAGAGTGCAGAAATTGGATTTTAACTTTAATTGGAGAAGGAAAGGATTCCTTGGGTGTGTGTTTTTATGTGCATATATAGTATTTAACAGGACATCTCCCAAACTGTAAAACTGCAGTTTCTTCTCACTGAATTGATACCCAGCCAGTAGAAAACCTGAAAAGGTTCACAGGGCAGAACAGTTATAGGACACCTGCTTCTATTTTTTTTTCTTCCAAAAACAGCTTTGTCCAAAGCAAATGCTTTCAGTTCAGGAATATCCAGGCACAACAGGCGACAACCTTGGATTTCACACATCTGGGCATTTGTCACAAGCTCTTTCCAGCACTGCATTTCAACTGTCACTGCCTGAGCTCGCATCTCAAACCTTTTCCATTGGTTTCAATAAACCACCACCACACAAACACAGCTTTGCTAAACTTCAGCTTGGAGGAATAAGGCCGGCCAAACAGGGGAGTATGACCTCAAAGCCTTCCACTGAAGAAGTGAGAATGAACTCAACTCTAGTTAGTCCTTTCAGGATAATCTATGTCGAGTATAGACACGCATTAACATAGTAGTTCTGGCCATACTCAAGATGCTGTTGGAGTAAGTGCCATAGTAACGAGCAAGGCAATATAGTGAATTTTACACTGCAGCAGTTATAGCTCTCTTTTATACTTCCATTGTTTACTTCTCTCCTTACATAAAGGGTCATTTTATCCTAGAGAGATGTTATTAAACTCAAGCTGCCTGAATTGCTAATAGACTTATTTCAAAGTTAATTAGTTTAATTTCAGAATCTGGTCTTCCGCTACGTCTCTATCTGCTTGGAGCGAATCTGTAGAGACAAAAAACTGACTATACACATTCCAGAATTTTTATCGGTGTTTTAACTTTGGACTAGATAAGATCCTTAGGACTGAACGCCTGTTTTTGGCTGGTGTGTGTTACATGGAACCCTGGAGCTCACTTCTGCTGTCATTTCATCTAAAAGGAATGCAGCTCCTGTGTTTTCAAACCACCTCATGATGCAAGCCAAAACACAGTAGACATGGAGGATCAGATTTGCTTTGAAGGTACCCTATTGATCCTCTTAAAGTCTCATGGAAACATACCCTGTAATTCCTCCCTATTAGATTTCCTTACTGCCTGCAGTACTGATGTTCAATGATCAAAGTATCAATAAAGTTTCTCTTAAATTCAGTAGAGTCTTCAACTCTTCTTTTCCTGTCTGCACTGAGCACGAATGGTACCTGAGCATCCCAGCATCACACTGGACCAGGGAGAGGAAGTATACTGTGTCTGTGCATGAGCTCTCAGCGAGGACTCCCACTGAGCATTAGTCACTACTAACTCCTTCATCTCCTCATCACAGGATTATTTCCTACTAAGTATATTAGTTTTATGGCATGACTTGAGCTCTCGCTGGTATTTACAGCCCTCCCTAATGTGCTGATCCCCAAACTGGACACTATACTCCAATGTTATCTGTCAAATGCCTATCACAGGGAAAGGGTAACTTGCTCTCTACTCAAAATTCCTCATGTGAAAATTATTACCTACAGTGATTTGCAAGTTAACCACCTCTGCTTTCTCAGGCAGCCTTTCTTTTGCCAATGCAGCCTGCAGTCTCTGTTCCTAGATCACTTTACATTAAGTGATATCAAGACAACTTTCTAAATCATTACTTGGAGCTGGATGACTTCTAGCTCTTTAAAATGAAACAATCTTCCTTGATTTACCACACAGTGAATCCTACCTGAAAATATTATCAGGAAATAATCATATATAGTAATCAAGATCTTTTATAAAAATGTTGTTTAACATCAGGCAAAAAACAGGTCACTGGAAAATTCTCCAACTCATCACTTGGCTACTGCATATTTTAGAGGTAGCTATATTTTTAATTCCTTCAGTGAAACAGTTTTTAACCTATACAATATGTGGCAGGCTAGTTATTTCCTTTATGTGGCATTAAATGAAACTCCTTGAAGAAATCAAAAGAATGCCTCTATCAACAAGACCTGTAATATTACTTTTAAAAAGAATAAAATACATCTATAGTAGTTAGTAATATTTTCAGCATTTCCAAAGATAGTATACCTAACCCTTTTTAAAAATGTGGAAAAGATGTGCAATCCTTCCAATTATCCTGAATTGTCAAACCTGTTACACAAATTAACTGTTTTGAAATCTCCTCTCATTCACACCCCGAGACAATCCAAGACACAGTGTTCCTCGTATCAAAGAGAATTTGCTGGCTGTAAACACAGATTCAGCAAAAGGTAACATCTTACTATAATCTTTTCAACTTCTTAAACAGGTCCCCGTTACTCTCAGCCACGCCTAGCAAAGGAAGAGAGCATGTTGGTAGTTTTAAGACATCTTTTTCAGCCTGAGTTACATCCACAGCCTGTATCAGCAGGCATTGACACATTCTGCTTTAGAGTATCAAGATAGATTAGCCAGTAATGTGACAGTGTAATATGATTTAGTATTCATAAAAGCAAGCACTCTTCAGGAAAACCTCTGGCCTCTTTTATGTTTCCTGAATATTTTAAATTAACCAGATTTCAAGGAGCTATTAAATATTCTTCCTATACGTATTTCTGATAGCAACCATCTCTAGTACAATAAAAATCCTACTTTTTTGTTAAAAATATTTGTATTATTATAAATTGTTTTATAAGCCTAAAATTTTTCTTGTCATGTCATCATTCTGTATTTGTCAGAATAGCAGCGAACTCACAAATATCTACAACATCCTTCTTCCACAAAATATATTGTATATAATAACGAGAGGACCCTACCTTTTACTCAAAACGATTATCCAAAAGATATCTAAAAGAATACTGTGTTCTCTTTTCTCAGAGTACTTGTTTTAAATGACATTTTCTTCAGCTGCTCCTTCCAGAGCATCCACAAGATGTCACCATTGTAAAAAAAAACAAAAAAAAAAGAAAGCCCAGGTGTTGTAATGTATGACATACCCTCTTTCTTCTCTGAACCATGGATTTTACTTATTGTACATTTCTGCCAATGCAGTCCAGTGAATTTTCTTCCATATAGGGACTAAACATACTCAAAAAAAAACAAATATGGAAAAAAAACTCAAAACATGAAATTCTATTTAAAAAAATAGAAATTAAGACCCTAGTTCAACCAGTTGGTTTGAATTACCAAACACAAGAAAAACTTGACAAACAGTAAGAGTAGTAAGATAAGTAGAAACGTTTATAGTTCCAACATTGCACATAACCTACACAGAAGATACTGTCAAGTTTAGAAACTATAAAGAGAGAGTATATAGATATAAATAAATAAATAGAAATAAATAAATAGAACACAGAAGCAAGTAGGCTCCCAGGGAGCTTAAGGAAAGTCTGGCACTGCTTTGTGTTTAATAAGGAAAAACAATTATGTAGCCAAGCTAGCTCATCTGGCACAGAATTAAAAAAAAAAGTAAATTAACTGAAAACTAAGTAGGTTTGGTGAAAACGCACGTAACAGTTAAGCAAGCTATCTCTATATAGTCCTATTCACTTTAGGAAACAATAGGAATCTAGTATGCACAGAGATGCTAGATGACAAGATGGTGCTAACAGTGAAAGTTAGAATTTTAATTTTTTTTCATGCTTAAAACTTCTAATGAATACTATAGCACCGTAAATGACTAGCCTAAAAAGCTATTCCAAAGATTAGGGATTTTTCCCCATTTTGTACACAATCTGAAATGGCATGGAAGCAATGCACAAATACAATAGTGATATTCCTGCTACAAGTTCTATTCACAACTTCCTTATAGAGATTAAGTTTTCAGGACAATTTTTTTATGCACTACAATCATGAAACGTTCTGGAGGACTCAGTGACAAGTCTGCACTGTTTCCGTTCAATTACCATATTGCTAACGCACTTCCTTTTTGTGGGTGCACTGACTGCCTTTTAATGAACAACTTCATTAATTATTAAGAAATGAAATGGATTAAATCTCACGGTATCTTTGGTCTAATAGGTGTGACAGCTAATAGGAGTAAAAAAAGCCATTTCCTCTGATATGCAAAAAGAAACAGCAATAAAAGAAAAGTAGAGGCAGGAAGTAATGGGAAGAAGGCAAACTAGCAAATTAATCTGGAGGCATTTTAGTATTTGTTAAGAGAAGAATGCATAGCAAGCTAATCCAATTGAGATTTTTAACAGAAATGGTAAAGGATAAAAAGAAAAAAAAAGCAAACGTACCATAATTACAGTAAGTGAATTAAACATTTAGGATCTTAAATAATTGACCTTTAATAAGAAAAAAGTGTTTATGGTATTGGGAGTAAAACTACAGCACATGCTTACAGCACATCCATTACTCCACAGTATGTGTCCACATACACATTCGTGTGCCATCCTAACAAAACTGCTTATCTTCCTTTTTCATTGAGAGACTACAACAAATAATACACAGCTAAAAACCAGACAGTGAATACTTACTTTCTGAAGCACTAAAAATATGATGTGATGATGTTACATTAAGAAAGAAGGAAAGAAAATCAAGTCTATCAAGTCATTAAAAAAAAATTAATAGAATAGGAAATTAGGCTATGGAGGAACTTAGCCTCCAGAAGTGCTCACAGCTTTGAGTAATTACTGTTACTATTGTTTCAAACTAATGATCCAAAAAGAAGAATGCCCACCACAAAAAAGTTTAGGTCAGATCTAGGTCCACATGAAAACTTACTCCAGAAATTATTTTTTCATTTATGTTTATTCTTTAAAGATGCTAATTTGCATACTAGATAGGACACATTAAAAGTGGTTCTTTTTTAAAGATGAACTTTATTCCAGATAACAAAGCCTTACCTTGCCAGCTATCATTGCAAACACACAGCTTCTCGCCTGTCAAGTCACAGTACCCATGGTCTGGACTGCCACAGTTGGCTTTACAATACGGAATATCACAGGCTTCTCCTTTCCAGTACTTGTCACACTCACAGTACACCCGGCTTGGTAGGGACGCACTGGTTGTACACTTTCCATGTTCTGAGCAGTTATTAGGACAAGAATTAATTCTGAAAGAAATATGTAAAATAAGGGAAATGACAAGCCAAGTTCATGACAGTGGTTTTATCTGACAGTATTCTAACAGTATTTGTTAGATAAAGTACTTTTTTTCCTGAAAAATGTCCATGTACTGATAAAACATGAGTTTAATTATGATTTTACAGGCAAGTGAGCTGAAAATATGTTCATCCAGGCTTACATAGAAAGTCGATGATACAGTTAGGTTCACAAACATCTTGTACTTTACCAAGAAGTGTTGACATTAAGCAGAAGGACAGGCCCTGTCTGGACAGATCACCATCAATGTTTTCCCAATATAAGCACTCTAGTCAGTCCCTTCAAACGCTTATTATCCCTAGAAACGCCCGCACTGGAAGTGACTGTGAGCAGTAACCCTTAAACTCTCCACCATACAGTTAAAAGGTTTTCCTGAGTGGCTTTGGTCTATGCTGTAAAACAGTATGTCTAACATCCAAGAATAAAATCAGAAAAACCAAGGAAAGATACAAGATGGCTAATATCCTGAAACTATTTACAGGCAGCACTTCATGCTTTGAAACCTTAATAATAGAGCCACCTTAACCTTGCCTCCTTAACTTCATAGTCAGAGATGCAAAGAAAGGAACAATTAGGATGGAAGAAGTCTGTGACTGTTATGGGAGTTCGCATTTCTGTGATACACCCTACTAAACACTGAGATCACAGGCAACTGGACTGCAAAATTATGCAAACTCGTTCCAGAAATACAGGCAATTCCTCAGAGACAAGGAGGGATGGAAGACGTTGAGTATGTGGGTCCAACAGTCTCCACAAACAGAATATGGATCTCAGGCAGTACTTGCCTGATGAAGTCCAAAATGTATTTGAAGTCTTTTTTGATGACTCATAGCAAAGGGATGGGTTGAAAATCAGAATAAACTGTTACTACAAACCCCTGATGATGGTAATGCAGACTGCTCCCTGCAGATGTGCAAGCTGGATACTGTTCATAGTCTTCCTTGCTCTTAACAAGGGAAGAACAAACTGAAAAAGTTAGGGAAGACTTGTTCAAGGCTGGCCTTTGGCCAAATGTCCTTGTGGTAGGACAGTCAGGAGATGTGTTTTCATTTTCTAACGGCTCAGAGAACTGATTCTGTTACACTACAGAAAAAAAAAAAATCCACTTCTGAACTGCAGATGTCCAGGGGGTTTTGGCTAGTATACACAAGGCATTAAAACCATTGATAGTATTAACTGCTCTATACCACAGCCGTGAGGAACCTCTCCCCCTGACTTCATAGGGAGACTGTTCTCCAGGAAGGTGAACAGTTAAGTCTTTCCAGCAACCAAGATACCGGTTTAAAAGTAGACGTATCCCCACTCCAATGGGTTCATTAAGGATTCAAACAGAATGAGGAAAAACTGTTTTGGCAAAGCTGGAAGTAGGTTGCCTGCTCCTACTGCAAGGAACTACAAGGAACACAAAATTTACTCAGAGAGTTCTGGAGTAACTACTGTTGTTTGCAAGTGCCATGGCACAGATGCTACACTTCTGTCTTCCTCAAGACAAAGGGAAGCAAGTGATCCATCAAGACAAAGTGAAAGATCAAGTCAAAAACTGCTTTGGGTTACCAAATCAAGGAATAAAGAGGGTAACAGAAGCAGGATGTAGCATATCAGCGACAGAAAAAAAGTTAATGCAGCCATAAAAAGCAATCGTAAGTACTTTTAGCATAAAAAGGGTTACTCTTGGCTCATTAAAAAAAATTTTAGAAGTATCCATTGCACTAGAAGAAACAGAAGAACAAAGTACATAAAATGTTGTGAGTTAGATATGTAATGGAATTAAAACTGGCAGTTCATGGATTTTTAAATCTTCCAAAAAATTAGGTAATGATATGTAGCATGCACCACATTACCAAGCCATAAAAGAATGCAGAGCACATACACTCATTTCTTGAGAATGCCATGTCATATTGCCATTTGCTCCCAAGACAAACAAAAAAGGTGCAATAAAAGTTTCAGGGATAACTGAAAAAATATATCTAATTACAGTAGAGACGTCTGCATTTCACTGATGTCAACTGACAAAAATTAAAAATACCCAGTCCTCTAGATTGCCATTATTAGTGTGGTTTCCCAGACTCTGAATAGCTATTTATTATCTTGTAAAAGGTAGGCAAACTGCTGCAAATTACAGAAACAATCTCTCCATAGACAATTTAACAAAGACCTCTGCCAAGAGTAAAGCTATGTTCAGAAGCACAAATAGGAATCTTAAATAAATAAAAGAATATGACAAAAGTATTACACGTTCTTCCACATTTGAAGTGCAGTGCTGGCCACCACATCCCAAAAATTGTTATTTCAGAATCTGAAGAAATTGAAAGAAAGGAACAAGAATTATCTTCAATCATGAGAAAACTATCACATGAAGAAAGAGGTCCAACAGGACCAAGCAATTCCCTCTTGAACTAAAGCATCCAGTATAAAGAGACACAACATCACGTGTCACAAGCATGTCCCAAATGAGATAGAAGTTGCAAATCAGCAGCTAGTGCATATAAGAAGGAAAAGGCTCAGGTCCATCGGATGCATCTTTAGAGCTACTAACACAGAAAAGCAGAGTGGAGGAAAGCAAGCATAGTTATATCAGGTTAGACTTTGCCATCAGAGAAACTAAAATCAGACAGTGCAGATAAGAACTATGAAGGCAGAACACAGACTGAGATGGACAACAGGAGGGGAAAGTACCCAAGTAGTAGAGAATAAATGGAACAAAACCCTTGTAGCCAGCAAAAATATAAAAGTAGGACTTCAGTGAAGATTTCAAAAGCCATAGAAGTACTTGCAGCAAGAAACATCAAGCAACAGATGATCCTAGTTCAAAAGAAGGGAATTGACATAACAGCAGATATATCCCCCCTCTATTCCGTATGACAACTACACATGTTGGATAAATACTGGAAGGGTTACATTCTAGTTCCATATGGCATAGGAAGAACATAATCTTGGAATGGCCATGTGGCTCACTTGCAACAATATACTTTGCCTTGTTTTCTTTTTTTTTAACTAGTATATTTATGACAACTCATTACAATCCCAGGTCCCTGGTTTTAGAAACGTACCACAAGGTATAACTCTTACACTATTAATGAAATCAACAGATAACTGATAATTCCCTGGGTTTGTCATTCTCCTGAAAGGAATTATAAGTAATTACTTTGTTAATTAGCCTATTAGAAAATACTTACGAGTAAAAAATGTTAAATCCTGTTAGGTTATAAGCAGCATCACTAAAAAAGTGTAGCAATGCATAGCCAGATGTAGTAACAACTTCAGGAACAGTTTCATTTCCACGCACTTCAGGGACTATTAGGCCACTGGAAAAGAAAATGAGCACAATGTGCTTAATCAGTCTTTGGGAGAGAAAGGGGAAGGAAAAAAAAAAAAGGAAAATAGGGAGTTAGCTATTCTGGTTGTTAGTTATATAGACAAGATATCTCACAAATCTCATTTTAAAATTTTTTAAAAAACAAAGAATAAAATGCATATAAAACTCGCCCATGTCTCTGCAAGGTAAGGTAGGGATTCCCAGGAAAACAAAATAAAAAAACTTCCTCCCTCACACAGTAATGAAAAATTTCACATCAGATTATTCTGAAGGTTCATGCACTACCAGTATAATTTTAAAACTTGGTTTAACTTTGAAAAAAAAAATGTATATCCTTCAGAGAACTGCTTAACTCTCACTGCCTTTCAGCACAAATTCTATTTCCACATAATATTTGTACCTTTAGAAGTTTATCTTAAAGAATTTCAAACCTGGGAAGTATTGCAATTAATTAATTTCCATGAAAAGGTAATTTCCAATGGAAAATAAAATACTTTTTAGAACTTCAGGAAAAAAACCTGCATAAAACACTGCCACATCACAAATATGAAGTAAAAGTTATAGTAATCCCAAAGGAAACACTAACAATCAATAAACTGAAAGATATTTGAAATAAAGGACACAGGAAGAAGAATCTCCTCTTTCCTTCCATTCATTCTGCAAGTCAGGCTCCTGAGTCATAGCTAGACACATTGGGGAGGGGAAGAAAAAAAAAAACACACAAACCAAACACACACACAAAAAAGCCCCAAGCAATTATGTAACAATTCAGAATTAGGAGAGAAGAAGGTGTAGATTGCTGTAGTTGGGCAGGAAAGACTGATGCCCTGAGCTTTGTTCCCTTAGGAGAAAGCACTATCATTTATCCAGTTAGTATTCCTTAAACTTCAGCAACATAATCAGTATTTCATAACACAAAATTAAATAAAATTTCTTTGGTATTAGTTGTTATGCTTATTGTTTATTGTTGCTTTTACATTTATTTCTAAACCTTGCTACAAAGTAATAGTATGATTCTAAACAACAAATATTAACCTGAAAAAAGATTTAGTTGTGTAACAATTCTCGTAAGCTAATGATAACATAACAAAAACGAAATAAACTCCACCATTTCAGCTGACAGCAAATTTGAGCACTCCTCCAGGACTTCGAAGAATTACATAATTTTATCGACTATGACTTAGTCACAATGATGTCCAGTTTAGCAATCCAAGGAAACATGTTATAAAATTACTGCTTAAGAGAGCCTTGTATCAAATACCTACAGAAGAGGCCCCTTCTTTCTTCAAACAGCCACGTAGGAGGCATTTAGCAGCCATTTTTTCTAACTGACACATAGTCCAACATTGCCTCAGCCACGGATTGCAATTATCCCTCAAGTAGGATCAGCTACTGACACTGTTGACCAGTGCCACATTTAACGCACATTAAAACCCAGGGAGGGTTATTGGAAGCCTACTGGAAAATACATCTCTGATTGCCTGTCTACGAGCATTAACACTCCACGCAACGTCAACGTTAAGTACAAGCCACATAATGGATTTATGCTATGATCACCTAACCGAAAAAGCAGCGTTTTGCAATTTATTCTAATATAACTTTACATACACATGCCCAACATATTAACAAAAGAAAGCAAGCTATTTAACAAATTAAAGCCTCTAATGTTATTCCCCCCCCCGCAAAATAAAAATGTCCATACACAACTACTTGGATTAAAAGGCACATAAATACACTCACCTAAATACAGCTATTAAAGGCGCATATATTGAATCTCCATCATATACATACATATGGTCCCAACTACATTCTGTGGCAAAGTGATTAAATCTTAATCTTAGTATTGCATTTGGGCTGGGAAAAAAAGGAAAAAAAGAGAACACTGATATAAAACACTATTTACAAAAGAATTGAGCTCATAAGATAAAGAACTTAGAACAAAATTGATCATGCCAGCATAACTCTATTAAAACATCTGGAGTACTAACTAAAATTTCAGAAAGTTAAATAACAAAATTCAGAACAAGCAAATATTTCACTTTATCTTAGAAAACTTTAAAAATAACATCTTTGGTCCAAGTCTAATATTCCCTAAAGTTAACAAGAGACTTAAGTTCACTAGGTTTTATCAGTATTCAGAACCACAAATTTCGAGCAATTAAAATATTCCATTTTAATATACTAGGCTTTACTTCACAAAGTCAGGACTATGAGGTTTGAAAAGTCTTTCAAGACAAAAATCACCTACGCATCCTCATTCCAGTATTCTACTAGTGACTGAAAATAACAATCTTAAACCACAAAATTAAAATAGCGAGCAATATAGTGCAAGATACTTTTTTTTTTTCTCCTAACCTCACCTCACCCCACCCCACCCCCAGTCTCACACCTGGGAGTCAGATTTCACCAGTTTTTGGTAGAGATCCAGATGGGGACTGTAAGATACCTGAAAGGGGAATTTTCTCATATGACAAAATTAGCAGACTCCTAAATATATTCCACGCAACATACAAATATTTTTATATTCCCACCCACCCTCGACAGGCTCGAGTATGATTTGCCAGTTCGGAAAACACATGCTTTTTGTGAGAGATCATTTGGAGATTGCTCTTTGTTCATGTTTTAAGACAGAGTATTTTATACATATGTGACTTCCTTGTGTGTTGACATTTTGCACTATGTTACTGGGTTGCGTTACTCTTCCACATACTGTACAGCATATTGTTTCCCCCAGCTACCCTCTCTACCATCTCCTGCAAAGAGGAGGAACAGAGTGCAGACCAACTTCAAAGCAGAGTTTGTATAGTCCCAAGGCATATTCCTGAGCTAGCTTGGGTAAAAAGGGAAGTCTAGCTATGTCACAAAGATATTCCATTCTAGACTAGTCACTCAAATATTGAAGCTTCTACTGAAATGATTTTGCAAACTAACCACAACTTCATTGCTGTTGTGTTTAAATTACTGTCTGCATAAAAGCAGACCAAATTAGATCAGGTAGATCATTAATGAACAGCAGAGACAAAGCAGACATCTATGACAATATGGAAATACAGAAGGGGTAATTTTCTTCTAGAACGTCAGCAGAACTCAGACCTAGCCAAATTCTTCAGCAAAAGCCTGACCCATAGCCTGGGGGGGAAAAGTCCCACTGAAATTTAACACATTTGTGCCATTAACAGTTGCCCATACCAGTGTGTATGTCTCGTCATTTCTTTGTGCACATCTGTGTGTTTCTGTGCTGCACAAACAGCAAAATTAGCAACAGACATGAAACATCTAAGCTATTTAAAACTGTGGGCACAATATGATTTTTAAATTAAGTACATGAGGAAAACTAGAACGCAAAGAAAACACTTTATAGAAACACTAACTTTTGAGCAACATGTAACTGAGTAAATGTCATTAGACTGGAAGCATTCTGTACTTAAAGTCATTCCCAATTTATCACTGCAGAGTAAGATAATGAGTTAAATTATCGGATTTTGTAACCACATTTAGAACTTATGGAAAGGTACTCAAACAGGCAACAAATTTATCATAGGGTTTTGAGAACTTGCAGCACTGGCCAAATTCCAATGTCAGTCTATTTTTTGCCAGCAATTTGAATGGGAGTGGAATTTGGCCAACTCTGAGCAATCCTGAAAATCCTACTTCAATTTTTTTCTTTAAACCTTTATAATATTCAAACAAGAAAAAAAACAAACAAAAAACCCAAAACTGTTTATATTGTGTCCAGATGAAGTTTCTACCTGAGGAGTTGTTTAGATCTCTAGAATACACAGTACCAAACTGCCAGAAAATTTAAGCTATAAAAATAAATACTTACTGTCCTTCAATTAACCATGTACATTTAGTTTTATATTTATAATTTATTGGTCCATCTGTTAAAAATCCAGAAGGTTCTGTTAACCTACAAGAGAAAAAACAGTGCTGTAATAAACCAAATACAACAGAACAGATATCATCAACATGCCAATAGATTCTTTCTGGATGGAAAGAAAAGTGGGCGTGGGGGAGAGTTAAGTGTCTCTTCGTATTTCTTGTCACACTATTTTTGCTCATAAAAACTAGAATTCTGATTATTCTATGTCATTGATTTGCTTTCTTCCCCTAGGCAATCACAAGACTTCTAATTTTTCTAGTTCAGTAGCAAGCAAATACTACATATAATCTAAATTATCCTCCACATGAAGTGGAGCCAAGACAACATAAAGGGTTTTTTGTTTAAGAGTATTATTTTGGTGTGCTTGTTTCTTTTGCCATTGCCTTACATCTTACTTCTGAAGTCAGAACACGGCAGCAGTGGGAAAACTGTTCTAGATTGAAAGAAATTAAGGGATAAACTAAAAATTTAAATAAGCATATCTGCTAGCCTGTCCCTCTCTTCTTCCCGGTCAGTGATGCGACACAGGAAAGCAGAAAAACACTGAACCATGCAGAAAGTAAATAAAATGCATACGAAGAGCTATGAAATGGCAGACCAACACATCCACATAGCCCAGTACCCTGCCTCTGACAGTGGCCTACAGCGGATACCTGGAAAGAATTTAAATCCCTATAGATACTCCCCACAGCATTACATCCCCTCCAGCAGCTTGCAGCTCAGGGACACTCTGAGCCAGAGGTTGTGCAATTGTATTGGTTTTGGGTTAATGTTTCTCCTAGGAGTTCACCCATGCAAACTTGCAGCATCTAGAAGGTCCTGCAGGAATGATTCCCACACATATATGAAGAGACATCTCAACTATTTTTGACCGGAGACTACCTCTTGGCAATTTCATCTGACATCCTTAGGTCTGGTATTGGATGAGGAAATGAATAACAGTACCTTGTTCACATGCTTATCTCACTCAAAATGTAATGATTTGTGGTTTTTCTCTCCATTCTCTCCACTGTCCCTTTTCCAACCTGAGAAATCCTTGCTCACTTTTTCATACAGCATAACTACATTTAACCATCCACACTGCCTTTACTTAATCTTTTCTATTTTATTTTCTGTTCTCCTATAACCTGAGATGCCACACAGAGATCAGTTTCATATTCAAGATGCAAGAGAACCATGAATCTGTACAGTAGCATAATAATGATTTCCACTTTGTTCTCTATTCCCATCCTAACATTATTTGCTCTTTCAACAGCTACTATGCTGACATTTTAAACACAACTAGTTGCTATAACTTTTTTCTGAGTGATAATAGATAGTTCAAGATTCATTACATATAGAAATCATTTAATGTAGAACTAGAACCTTTTTCCTCCATTCATATATATTAATTCACTAATGTGAATCTATACAGCATGATAAAACGGCAGATGAAATTCAATAATCTATTACCATAAAAGCTTTCTGAAGGAGCATAGTATCTTCAGCACACTGTAACTTCACTATTTATGCCATTTTCTGTATTCTTTATGATTATGTTCTATAGTCCAGGCCTTAACACACATCTCTGGTGGGCTTACTCCACCAAGAAAACTGACCATCCCACTCTTTAAAATGTTACAACAACAATAACGAATATAAATACATACTCAGAAATGCTCATTTCTTTCACTATAGTGTGGAAAGAGAATCATTACGAACAAGTATCATTGAATAAGAAAAAAGAAGCAGTTGGGTTTTTCTGGCTTGTTTCAGGTTTTTTAGTAAATCAATAGACTAGATTGAAGTCTGGAGGCAATGCTGAACAAACCAACCAAGTCACAGCTAAATTTTCTCACCAGGAATCTAGCTGAACAGAAATTCCGTACCTGCTGTCCTACTATCTTTGAAGTGGTATACACCCATTTTAAAAATATTCACTGTCATATGCACTGCACATTTACATTTGCACTCATATCAAACACTAATTGCATACTTTATTAATTAATAGGGATCTGTAATACCAGACATAAAACTACAAACACGTGGAAAGGAAATAAGAACAAGGGAGCAAGAAAGAAGAATTTGGGACAAGGTCCGTGCAAACTCATCAGTTTTTAAACAAATTCCTTCACTGAACTAGCATCAGTTTGTTAGGCACACTATAAGCCACTCTGTTCCAATCACTGGCGGTTTGAAAGTTCTTTACCCACACTTTCCTTTTGATGAAATGGGACAAAGCTCTAACACCGGGAGCTGTCCAAATAATTGTACTTCAAAACATGTTCAAAGCATAAAAGCAGTATCAGCAACATATTTTATGTTTCTGCACAAAAAGAAGAAAAGCAGATAACCAATCTGGTAACATGACTAACAGACTGGGAGGAAATGAAAGAACAAACAAAAACGACAACCATATACTTCAGTCAGCTGACAGCTGAAAGAAAAATCCCCTAATAAAACACAAGACACTGAGTTGGTCTGAACGCTGCAGTACACCCCGCCAAAGGCAACGGCTCCTGGTAAGCGCCACACAAGCGCTGGTGTGGCTCACAAGCGAAGCAATGAGTGAGGCACAGCTGGTAACTCCCACTACTCCCTTACTGCGCACTGGAGAAGCCGCAGCGATGGCCATGGGGAAAGGCTACCCATGCTCCTGCCAGGTGCTCCAGTCTGAATCAATGTCTGGCCACGGAATACTTTTGCTTGAAGACAACACATGCAGTTTAAGTTTACAAAATGTCTTTTTCTTGAGAAAAATCAACTTTACCTAAAGATATACTTTCATGTTTATATACACGAGAAATGTTTTTTTCAGTGTTATTTCTGGCTTCTTTATATATTAATTACATTGTTTGGACAATGCTGAACATAATATCAACCTATAACTTAGCAGTCTAAATTGGACATCGCTGATTTTGAAATCAGAATAATATCAATGCTTGGCCCCTAGCAGAACCTTAGTAAAGCTGATTACAGGAGCAGATCCTATGTTTGAGTATGTTTGAGCACAGCTAGATTGGAGCCATTAATTTGAGGGGGAAAAAAAAAGGTAGTGATGCATAGAATTCCAACGAAAATAATTTTAGTGCTGTCATAGGGTTTATACACAGATGTAAAGTCTTATATGGCAAGACACTGAACATTTATTTTCCTGCAAGAGGTGTGAAATATCACAAGCATTTGCAGTCATGACCATTGGCTTCTTAGTAGCTGTATAATGCAATGGAGGTGACTTACAAGCGCTGTTTTTATTAGATCAGCCCTTTGGCACTAGTAAAGTGCAAACAATTTCCTTTTTCACCTAGGCTGATCATTTTTTGATAAACAGTTTCTTTCAGAAGCCTTTGAAGATAGTCTTTTCAGCAGCTATTGCACTTTGCTGAAAAAGTAAAGAATAAATAAGTGCATGACATTGCTTTGTAATAACTGTTGCAGAAAATGGTAAGATAAAGGGGCTGTTCTATTTAAAATAAATAGATAGCAAGACAGAGGAGTATTACTTTACGTTTTTTGAGTCATACCAAGAACTTCTCTGCATCATTTTTCTTTCCAAACACCATCAAATCCCAAATCCCATAAATAACACATAAATAAGCAGTACTACTTTCATGTAACCTCCTACCAGATCAAGGGCAATATTCTCTATCATACAAAGGCAAGCATTCATGGGCATCATTTTCCTCTGAGACTAACAGTGATCCTGTCAAACAACTGAAATCCAGATGGGCCAACATGACTACACACTCTTTAGTCACAGAGGTAGCATAGCCAGAACGATGCCTGCGTGCTGCTGAGAAAGCTTCGGGGATGAGGAGGCAGCCAGAACAATTTGTGTGGCCTGCTTAAGTACCGCAGGTTTATCACACGTAGACTGCAGCTTTCTAAACAGAATGCTTAGGCGAGCACCTGATGTTGTATATTGCCATTTTAAATTGCATGCCAGCTTTCATAAACACAGCAGTGTTTTTTTAGTTGGCAGGGTTACAATCAAAACCTATAAAGAATTAGGGGCGTGTGCCAAGAGAACATTTCCCTTCTCTGCATACTGCCAGATCTACCAAATTATTGAAAGAAGTCAGGATGCTGCACAGCGGAGTTAAAGGCATTCAGAAGCATCCGTGACAGACGAGTCACTCGCCAAGCTAATCAGTCAGTAACAGCCAAGGTGAAAGATATGTGGCACTATAGGTTGTTTCATCTAGCAGACACATACACCAGAAACGCACGGGCTAGAAGGCTGAAGTCAACACAGGGCAACCAAAACGTGAAGCAAAGTGAAATCTATATTCCCCTGGAATATTACCACTGTTATGAAATAATGCCAAAGATAATTGAGTTAGAATTCACAGTGGTAACATTTATATTTACCACTGCAGAGATTTTAAATCAAGAATGATGCATTTCAAGAAAAGAGAAAAGTATGTTCTAGTTCAGTCAGAAATTATTGGTTTAAAATAAAGGAGTAGTCAGATGAAATCTGCTGCCCGCAATACATAAGACGTCAGAGCAGGTTATTAAAATGGCCCTTCCTGGCTGTAATATTTATAGATCTGTGAAAAATGCAGTCATGTCATCTCCTGTATCTTCCTGTAAAAAAAATTAGTATCATCAAATCTTTCTGAAAGGAGCACTAATTTAAACCATTGGGTATTTCCTGTCATCAGCAAAACATGGAAATCCACAAAACTGCTGGTTGATGGACAGGCAGAGGTCTGATTTATAATACAGGTATATTAGGAGAAACAAAGCATAAGGCACATTCATAATATTACAAATATTCACTGTTAAATAAAAGAACGGTGTATGCAGAGGTTCATTTATCTCTATATTACTTAGTGTCACATTTCTATTCAGAATTTTATGAAATGCTGGATTACTTCGCAAGTCCTACTTCAGATATTTCTGAATATAAGAGACAGAGCATATTTTGCTATATGGAGTCATCTCAATATCAGTATTTGTGTGTCAGTCAAGGACTATTCTCTCCATCATTGCAAAGTTTTCCTCCATATCCTTTTTCATCTTTGATGAAAATTTGTTTTATTAAAAAAATAAAAATCAGTAACTATGCTTCAAAGTTATAAGATCAAATTCTTCAGCAGGGGCAATCTTTCTAGCTCAAGATCTTGTGCCTACCCTTTATAGCAGGGAAAGA
>NW_010532812.1:65536-77993 GCF_000687285.1 Phaethon lepturus
CTGAATATATTAAGAAAGAAAGAAAAAATTTTTGGACCACCTTACAGGACAAACCAGAATCAGTGAGCACTATGACATCAGAAAGAAATACAGAAGAGATCATGAGGCCATTTCTCACCCCTTATAGGAAGCAACAACTACCTTGAAGTGACATAGATGGATGCACCACAAGGAATATACATATAACTTTGTAAGGCCTAAACTGAAACCTTTAGGGTCTCAAGTAGAAGTTAAGACATACAAACCACTGCCCATTTCCTGCAGGAGCCACTCCCATTTATTACATAATTTATTTTAAGTAATAGACTAAGAAGGTTTTCAATATTTTTTTTCAAAGGAAGATCTGAAAAAACAACACATTCTGGAAAACCCAAAAAGCCAGACTTATTTTCCAGGCATAAAAGTATTGATTGGCACCTGACAAAAATTTTAAGAATTTACATTTGATTTTCCTGCATTTTTACCTTTATTGTAGAACCTTGCAGTCATATTTTTTTTTCCCCACAACGTATATTAAAACAGAACATACTGAACATACTGTAGTTCTAATTTTTCTTCAGTGACTAATCAATCGGAATAAATGTTTAATAGATTAAGAAAACACTTGCATATGCCAATCACACTGCTACACTTGTTACATACTGATTTGCATTAATAGAAGAATGTATATTTAGAAACAGTAAGGACATTCACAACAACTTTTCACTTGTCAACCAACCAAATGCATGCTCTTCAACAGGCCCAATTTATCCATTGACAAAGTAAATTTCTTTTGCAAAATGTCCCTACTGCCCAATTCAAGTATTCAGTTCCTCCCTCTAACTTACTTTAAACAAAACCAGGCTCCAAAACAATCCAAAAATCCCAGAAAAGTAAAATGAAGACAATACAACATTTTTTCCCCATACGAATATACTCTGTGTTCCAAGAAGATTTACATTTATATGTGCACAAACCTATTTTTTTCTTGAGTGTTTAGGTTTTGGGGGGAATTTTTTGTTTGCTTGCTGTAATGAAGTTAGCAGGGATATAATCTTTGATTGGTGCAAAACATTAATTTAAGGTTTAACTTCAACTTCCATCCAAGGTGTTTTGTTTCCTCATTTACTGTTTCTGAAAGAGGCTGTTATTTTATAGTACATTTTTGTAATACACCCAAGAACTACTGAAAGAATATAGCATAGATGTTCCTCTCAAAAGTACAAACTTACATGGCATCTTATGTAAGTGAAAATGCACTGCTTAAGTAAAAGTTTCAAAAAAATCTGTTTCCTTCCTTAGGCTGCATAATATTATATAAATTTACAGAACATAGACCATTCATTTAGAATAGGCCATCTCAATGTGTGACTGTGAGAAATTAAAAGGGAATCTCTAAAGTGACTAGAAATATGCAAAAGTGGGCACAGTCTTACGAAGACTTGGTAGTCAAACCAGACGCAGAAAATAAAAGTAATATAGTAACATTGAAGGTCATCCCAATATTTATTCTACTGTAAATTACAATTATCTGGGGAAATACTGTAAGAGACTACCTAAGGATTTTCTTCTACCTCTTCAGTGTTAAGTGGCACTTGACTTTTTTTAGCCAAAAAACACTTAAATTGCCATTCAGTTACAAAACACTCCAACACCTACCACAAGGCAGGATCAACCATACTGAAATTTTTCTTCACAGTCATTTCTCTAATCTGTTCTTAATAATTCCAATGACAGAAGTCTAGAATCTTCTTAGGCAATCTATTTTAGTACTGACATCCTTACTGTTAAAGTTTTTCTAAATGTTCAACTTACCTTTTTTTTTTTTCCTTACTTCAACTTAAAACTATATTACTTCCTGTCCTACTCAGAGTCGACCTGGAAAACAGGTAACTCCCTCTCTCTTTCTGCTTACCTTGTACAAACATCTACCTTCAGGTTTTTCTTATCTGAATTAAGCAATTTAACCCAGCATTCCTCATGCTTCATTTTCTAAACTTCCTTCCTCTAGAACTTCTCCAATTCACCTGCATCTCAAAATGTTACCTACTACTCCAGCTGTAGTCTGACCAGCATAGCAACCAGAGGAGAATTATTTAATGTCCTTGAGGTAGCCAGGTCTCCTGAATGTAAGTGGCAGGATAACTGCCTTTATGCACGCTGATTTGTATACAACCCGTAATTCCCTGCGACTGCTAACTTCCTCCACAGGAGGAACTAAACAGTATTACTCTAGTCCATCTTACTGGGGTTAATTATGCCTACCAAAGTGCAGAAATTTGAATCCAATTCCATCAGTGCAACTTTTTTCAGGCAGTATTATACAGGATCAATGCAGCTTGCATGATCTTAAACTTGCTGCACAGAAAGTTTCAGTTATAATTACCTTCTCAGTAGGAAAATCTATTTTTTCTTTCTGTGATATAAGCATTCGTTTAAAAGATGAGATGGTAACGCCTGGCCACGCTGCATTGTAAGAAATCTTACTTAAAAATCAATGGATTTCACAAGAAAAGATGAAATTCCATTTGTGTATATTTATCATACAGTTTTTTTAAAAGCTCCTACATTTTCCATAACAGCCATTTTTCTATTACCTATGTCAACAGTGTTTGAATTAAGTCATATTCATTATTCTTTCAGCTTATGAAGCACTAACATAAAGTCAGTACTAACAAAAATTAAAACTCAAGTGCACATATGTAGAAGGTCCCCATCATGACAGTTGCTTTAATTTTGTATACTATAACAAAAGTCATTCAACCAATTACAACATGGTGCCATTTTTCATGCTGGTTAAAATTAGACACTTGCCAGATATCAGCATTGCAATAGAGGCACAAACACAAGGTCTTCCTCTTCCTTATGGTTCTAATATTAAGTCTGAGGAAAAGTATTCATATGCATATACAGAAGAGCTTTCTACATTTTCTGCATGCACAGAAGTTTTCCCATTAGTTTCCAGCAACAGCATATGTCAAAATTCTTTATTTCAAGTTTCTTTGACAAAATGAATTCCAGAATTTTGGATGAACAGAGGCCAAGAGACGAGGTGAGGAACAGCACAGTAATTTCTCTCAGTGCACAAATAATTGGTCTATTTTCACTTAACAGCTTGATACATAAATGGAGCAAACAACACTACTGAATGCATAGCTTCACAGCACAGGTCTTGGAAAAAGTCAGGATGGTTTCTATCTTCAGAGTACATACATATATTCTTTAAAATACATGAGTATAAGCCATAACTACCTAAAAAAAAATCCAAATGCTGATTGCCTTGAATCTAAGAAAAAAACCCACACCATTTTCTCTACTGGCATGAAGTATTTGTTTATTTTTATAATTACATAAATGAACCCACATTTTGGAATAACAGAACTTCTCCAAAGAGAGCAGTAATTTTTTGAGAGGGCTTAAATCTAAAAAAAAAAAAAAATTAAGACAGGCAGCAAAGCCTAATAAAATCTGGTCTGCCGAGACATTAATACAGCATGAGGGAGAATAGCAGAGTGCAGCCAGCATGATAAACACTTTAAGAAGCTGACTGAAGAGAGAGGCAGCAAGGAAAAACAGATCAGCATTCAGAATCTCTCGTTAAATGCATTATTGCCCTTCAGTGGATCCTTAGCCTTTTTGAATAGTGATATTCACATACTGTAATGAGAACAAAACACCACACAAAAGTTTTTTAACAAATTACCTGGATTATCTTCATGAAAACTGCTCCCTATCTATAGCTCTCATCATGCCACTATTCCTCCTCTAATAAATGTGGTAGATACCTATTAGGAAACATTTTTTTTTTTAATACAAATTCAAAAGCACCTGATTTTGTATTGATGAACAAAACCAGATTATTAGAGACTACAGCCTGTTTAACACAGGTGCCCAGGTACACACATTTTAGTAAAAATTGGTTGACCTATTTTCCTGAGGTTTAACCTGGAGTCAGAAAATACTTTCTAAATGCAAATCTTTCCATTTGGGGACAGGGAGGAGGGCTGTCACAGTACATTTTAAGAAATCCAAACTACTAAATACTGTTTTACCCACAACCATTTATAAGTTATCAACAATCAAAAAAGTTTTTATGCTATCTCGTTTTACACAGATGTATTTACATGTAATATTTATGTGACATTTCTATAACATTGAGTGAAGTTGACTCAATGTACAGAGCTCCACAATGAACTCCATACTTTCTACAGAACTGCTACACAAATTAACAGTATTTTCCAGGTGGCAGTGGTCCTCTTCATCTCAACTCAGAAATCAGTGCCTTTTAAAAGCAAATAGCAAATAGCTATTTGTGTGCAAATAGCACAATATCCTCTATTGACCTGGAAAAAACTTTTAAAAATGTAGCTTCTTCTCTCTTATCTGGAATAACACACATTTGGTATTTCCTATTTTAACATCATGGTTGGACAAAATTATATGAGACAGACATCTTCTGTACTAGAAGTGCCCTCACTAGATCATAGATGTCATCCAAAATTCTGCCTATAAATAGGCCTGCCATACTCTGCTTAAAATTAAGAACCGATAGAAATCAAGTTGGCATTTGATAAAAACACAAGACATCATATATTTCTTCTTGTCACTATCTCACTTAATGATGGCTGCAAGTGCTCCTTTAGATATTAAATTATATATAAAATTTATCATATATATGTGATAAAAATATAAAAAAAAATCAATTATAAAAAAGGTTAAAAAGCTGTATGACAATAATTCCTGTTTTGAGTAAGAAGCAGACTATCTAGCCAATTCACTGACTGAACTCCTTGCACTCTCAGCTTCATGTAATGGTTACTCATTTTCTCAGAAAAAAGAGTAAGGTTTGAAATATTCAAAATTCTGACTATTCAGTCTCTATTCAGAAGAATATTAACAGCAGTCCCAAAGTTTTCTTGTGTATCCATCCCAAACAGCTAGTATTAGAAGGAAATAGGAATTGCAAAAGAACCTGCCAGGAAGCAAGGAGAGACCTCATTGCTCTAACATTTTAAAATGCTCGTTTCAGCCAAGAGTTATTCTTTCGGCCAAATGTTACCAAGATAATGAAGAAACAAAGAACAAAAGCAAAAAACCCACATTCTTCCAGACTGAAGTGGTCCTATTACTTACTTTTTTCCTACCATGACAATATTGTTATTTCATTTAGAAAAGTTCTGCACCTGAATAGATAGTGTTATAAGATTACCCAGAAGCAACACATTATGTTCTCTGTAGTGTTTAAGAAAAAAAAAGTTACAGTTTAGGTTTCTTTAATTGCTAGAGCTCTTTCTCTAAGCTTTATTTCCTACAAGGCCAACCTCCTTTTCCAAAAGTAAGTGGTTAAATGTATTTTCTAGCATATTATTTACATTATTTTGTTAATATTTTTCACTTCATCTCTGCTGCCTAAAACAGATTTCAATCCAAATAGGTTCTACATTAAATTAATACTGTCTACAGCTTTGATTTAATCCCAAGATTAATGTGAATGAAGGATAAAGTTACTTGTTAACTTTATTTACCGCAGAAGTAAATACCACAAATACATTTTTATGTATTATATAGTTTAAACATTAATATATATATTTATATACTGAGCCAT
The DNA here is from genome assembly GCF_000687285.1 of Phaethon lepturus. Lineage (NCBI taxonomy): Eukaryota > Metazoa > Chordata > Aves > Phaethontiformes > Phaethontidae > Phaethon > Phaethon lepturus. The sequence goes on from NW_010532812.1 coordinate 71,121, forward strand.
ATATATGTATTTTATAAGACTTCTATAATTACTCAAACATGCTACAGTATCTTAAAGTGTGGGGCACAAAGCATGTAGACAATGCAGACTGAGGTGTTTTGCAAAAAGGAAACGCGTTGTGCCAATTTTTCACTGTACTTCACTATAAATCTCATTTTCATTTGTGACCTAGTTCAGGGTTTTAGCTTAAGCTTCCTGAAGTAACAGCCAAATGCTCTAAATCCAGTGTGCCACCTACTCCTGAGTTTCTCATTGTCTACTTAGGACAAGTTTCTAATAAACACCTGTACCCAACAAGAAGCAGCTATTTCCACGTTTCAGTCATTTAGATTGATTAATACCTAACCATCAAATTGTATGTTTATTAAGGACAGAGTTCTGGCAGGAAGCTACCTCCTACCATAAGGCTGCAAGCACCAGCTCCCATTACCTATGTTACTTCCCAAATTAATTACCTATGTTAATTACCCAAATGCAGTAAACTGACACACACCCCCAAAAAAGATTTTAAAAAAAAAAAAAAAAAAATCAAACTGCCAAACACTTTCTAAAAAAAAAAAAAAAAAGCATCAACTATCTCTTATGATCCCTAAGACTACACTAACAGAAGTTTATTTGATTTTGTATTACTTATTATTTGTTTGGTTTTCAACACTTTAAACTCAGCAACCTCATTCTATTTTTATTTTATATATACATACACACACAAACAGCAACGACTTTTTCCTCTCTTCCACCTCCCATCGGCACACATGCTTCTGCACAAGAGGTTCCCAGTCCCTGAACACAACCTCAGACAATACAAATCTTCAGGTAAGAAGATAACAGTTCTTTTAAAAATGTAATTGATTAATAAATTCAAAAGGTTGCTTCCTGACTAGGTTTCAAGTATTGCCTTTTAGATAATTATATAGACAATCACATACTTTCTGACTTCTGATGGCCATAGCTATTATCAGGACATCACCCATTTGCCTTAAATACAAAGCACATGCCTCTCTTTCTGTGAACAACTGCAATAATGGCATTCATGTCCCCAGAGCGTGACAAAGCATTTCTGTTTGGAGATATGAAAGATTCTTACTAGCAATAAAAAAGGATATATCCTTTCAGAACAGACCATTTGTGGCAGGTGTCATTTCACTCATTTTTTCTGCTTGACTTTTTAATGCGTCGGTAAGTTTTAACACTGTTAGCAACCTCCAATACTACCTCTAGAAATGGATGAAGAGATATCGGAAACAAAAGACTGATCTTTTGAGTCCTAACTATTCCAGGTGCCAGTTTCACAAAATGAAACATTTCACAGATTAGTAGAGGAGGTTTGGGGTTTTTTTGTTTGGGTGGAGTTTTTTCGGGTTGGGGGTTTCTTGGGAGGAGGCTATCTTTAGCCTGTAATTTAAATGTAGGACCTCCAGAATTAATGAAATACTGAAACCAAGTTTAAAATTACAAACAAAGCTTGTTAACAATTTCAACTTTGAGCTCATAGGCTCTCAACTGAAAAGAAACACCAAGAACAATTTGCACATAGTGATGAGAAATGTTAGGAGATGGGACTACACACAAAACTGTGTGTTATATCCAACAACTAGTGAGCTAAATTCAACTGAACTGTTAACAGAAGACCTGCTACTGCAGTGATTTTGTATGTCCAAAGCTGCTGCTGTGACATATCTTGACAACTTCAAAACTATACAAGCCTTCTTCTGAAATAAGTTTTAGTCTGTGTTAGACACATTCAGAATAATTTTGTTTGGGTTTTGGGAGAAGGTGTTGCTGTTATTTTTACTGTACACAGAAACACAAAAGAACACAAAACAAAAATTAAACATGCCATTTAAATGATAATAGCTTTGTAGCTTTTTTTTTTTTTTGCCATGGAGCACAAAATAGTGAAAAAATAACAATATACAAAACAAAACTAATGTGAATCTCTGAAAGCTGGCATGTAAGTTTTTAAAGATTTACACCACAAAAGACACACACAGGAAAATGAACAGGTTGCATCCTGCAAACTGACCCGTTTCATGTGCATTCCTCTAGTTCTAATGAGAAGACACAGAGACTACACATGTTATTCCATTCACAGAGTCTTATACGGGCTAAGGATTTAAATGAGGCACCATATTAGTATAATCATGTAAGATACAACTCTGAAGTTTTTCAGTGTAACATTCCATGTGTTTATACATGGGTTTATACAGGCATTGAACCAAAAAAACTTTGGTTTAGAACTCCTTTCTGCTAAGCAGAAAGAGGACCACAAAAAACTTGGTCCCTTCAAATTCTGTCTTGATAAGGACACTGCCAATTCAGTGAACAAACCATAAAAGTTTCTGCTGAGATTTCCAAAATCTTTCTACTCTAGCTTGCCAAGGCACTGATCAGTATTAGCCAGTTACTCAAAAGGCATGGCTAGAGCTAGGAACGGGGAAAGAGGACATAAGGGAATTTGTCACAGGGGCTGTTGCTTCCGGTCTCCCACAAAAGGAGAATACAGATCAGGGGAATACCGCTTGAAATGTCCCGCTTTCTACTACAACAGCAAGATACACATCTACAGGACCAGAGCTCTTATGACCCTATTCATGCTATCCTTACAGGGATATAGCACATTAAGTGGAAAACACAGCCAGCCTGTCTTGTCTTATCAGTGAGAGGACGTAGAAAGTCTAAGACCGTCTTTCATGAGCAGAAATTCTTAGGATTGCTCCTAGAGTAACAGGCTGCACCCACTTCCTTCTCAGAAACTGATGATCTAACTTCTGCTATGAAAAGCTCTTGGAGCTGCTGCTGATCTTTTCTCACTCAGTTCAAACACAAAGCAGAACAGATTAGAAACAAGGACCCACTCTTCATCAAGACAGTATAAACGGAAATTATACCTGTCCACAGAGAGGAGTTTCTGCTACACAGCACAGTTCCCAAAAGCCAGCAAAAAAAAACATGAAGCCATACACTGAAGTCTAAAGCCAGTAAATTAGGCTGTTGGAAACAAGTAGAGGAAAAGAAACAAGAAGGCAAGCAATCACTCTGAAACAGGGTCAGAAAAAAAGCTGTGACCCTAATACTTAAGAGAAGAAGTGACGATTCAGGTAGCAAAATGCACTAGAGCAGAGAATTGCTTCAAGGTAGCTGAATGGTTAGGGGGAATGAGAAGGATGGGTTGACGCTGCCCCTTCTCAGATTTCAGGACTCCTGTGCCACAGCAGAGGTACTAACAGCCTACCCTCCACGGGGCATGCTGTGGGAGAAACTTCCCCAACTTTCAGCAACTGTAGACACAGAATCGTTGAAAAGAGATACTTTTGTTATACAATATACCAACTTACAAACCTGACAGCAAGTATGCCTGTCAGCACTTAACTCTTTCAACTGTCATTTGCTTGTTTCTTGCAATGTATCAAACTAGAAATCGAAATTGCCCTTGTCACTTCACTCACCAAGTCATCTAACAATAAAGCACAGAGCAGATTTCCTGGCATTGGTGGAATTCCGCAAAATAGCCTTTGAAAAACGCATAGAAAAAAAACCCAACCAGTAACTATTGCTTTATTTGCTGGGCTTAAACAAAACTGCAATACATAGCAAATTCGGCAAGAAGTGCATGCAGAAGAGACAGACATCTGAAAGGAAAGTATTTAGCTGAAGGAAGATTATTAGTGCAGGAAGGATGACAAGTGAAACCAATCTGTTTAAATAAAATAGACTTGTCTTGCTTGCATGACTTACCTGCTCTACTGAATGTTTTCTTGAGTACTCTCCCAGTCCACTATTTCAAACAGGCATTCATTGATATAAGCGGTACCTTCTATATCATGAGTAATTGGATTATAACAAACAGAGGGTTGTTTGGTTTTAATTGGAAGAGAATAAAGATCACTTATTTTTACATGTTTTGGATGCTTGGTTTCGCCTTTCAGAAAGTTTAGCTACAGGTTAAAAAAAAAGTAAGTAAGCCGATATGACTAATAAAACCAATGCTCCTTCTAAATCCTAGAAATCACACAAATAGCAATAAATGTTCTTAATTTTTATTGGACAAAAGACAACTCATCCAATATTCCTTGAAAGGCTCTGTGTTACCAACATGGTCTGAAAGCAGTATTCATCCAGAATTTAAAAATCTGCTTAGAATCCAGTTCAAAAGAAACCCCACAGAACAACAAAAACCCATCTTAATATTGCTTTTATTCACCTCAGTTTCTGGACTAGAATTTGGCATTTGTGCTAGTATCTCAAATAACTATTGCTATTGATGACTGCTAACTTGCTCTTGATCAGCTAACATCAACGCAAAACTGATTCAGTGTTTATCAATACAAAAATAATTGTTCTTTTACAGAAAATAATTCCAAAGATGAATTCACACAAGCTTAATAGCTTAATAACAAGTCAAAGAAAAGGAAACTTAACTTTCTTTAAACTTTCAGTTACATTAAGCTTTTTCAATAATTTTGCAATATATAATATAACATAGTGTTCTTTCAATATGTGACACTGATTCCAAACCAAAATCTTACAAATCAAGACAGGTGCAAGTGGAGTTATTGATAACAGAACATTCAATGCTCTTTCAGGAAAAAAAGCTACATCACCTCAGACCACAGCTGAACCTCAATTTCTGACAGAGTTTCTGGTTCTTTTGTTCGAACTTATCTAGCATAAACATCTGTTCAGCAATGCTTACAAACAGCAGAAGAGATTCGGAGCTGGGAAGTGAGGAGATTGAAGTGAAGAGGTTCTAGAGCAGAAAGGCTAAAAATAAAACTGTATCCCAGTATATTCTCCTGTACAAAATATATCAAATCTGTTTTCAGGATATACTCCTGGATACATTTCTAGACATGCACCCCACAGTCAAAAAAAACCATTTTTTTGGCCTTTGATTAGTCACCAGAAGGTCCTCTTAAATCAATAATCTAAGCCTCAATCACCCCTGACCTCAACTATCCGAGGACAGCATTATGCACAGCACTGTTATTAGGTCATTAAACGGGAACATATTGTAGTTAAAGCAAAACTCAAACTAACTCTAGCATGGTTTGTTTTTCAGTAAGGAAGCTGAAGAGTTATCATCAGCCTAAAAAGAGCTTGTTGAGTCATCCCCAAAATAAGCTTTTATTCACAAAACACTTCTGTGGATGCATACTTTTTATCAAAAAGAAAAAATAGCCACAGAAAATTCCAAAGAGAGGAAAATTACTTCAAGACTAGTTGTATTTTACAGCATCTCAAAATACACGATTAGGAAGTTGATACTTCATTCATTGCTTTAAGAGACAGAAGTTTAAGACTTGGGTTTTAAAAATACAGCCTTTTTGATAAAAAACTTATTTAGGGGAAGAAATTAAAGGGAAAAAAGTGTTCATCAAAACATGTGGTAGCTTAGTTCCAGCGAACATATAAATTAAGGTCAATAAAGTATATTGAGGAAATAAATTATATATTTGTGGAAAGAGTTTTATTCTGATCCATGAATTTGCTCACTTTTGTCCTCTCTTCATAAAATCCACACTGGATTTATACTTTAACATGTGTATTCCCCAAAAACAGGTGCCAGATATGGACCAGGTTGTACAAAAAACTACCAGCCAGCAAAGGCAGAACAAGGCACAATCTTACACAGAGTTATTTTGCTCTATTTCTGCATTCCATCTAAGCAAAAGTGAAGCAGAACCCTTTTTCCCCTCCGATTTCTCTGTCCAGGATAGAAGCCAGACACGAGCTGTAACGTGAATGCATTGCAGCTACCCCCCTCCATCAAGTAGCACTCCACCACCTCGGGGAGTCTCGAGTCAGAGCCAGAGTGACAGTAGACCAGGTTCACCTCCTGACCAAGGGAGACACTAGTTCAGTTTGACCTTGCCTTATTTTCTCTCCCTCAGATAACTAGCTGATTAAAATAGCTACTTTTTAAACACCAAGTCTAGAAGTTATCTGTATATACAAGATTGAGATGGCTTCTTCAGCCTGGATTTTGGGAATTGCCAGCCTAATGTCAGCTTTTGCATTTAGTTAGAAAATAAGCTAAATCTTTGCTTACAAAGTCACTGGGAATACAAGTTTTTAATCCCTTTACATTTTAAAATGCTTTTTCTTGAATCAGCCTAAGGATCCAAGTGTTCCGATTCATAGAAGTTCTTAGGCTGCAAATCCATTTACAAAAGATCGGATTATACAGCATATGTATATCATTTTACATATGATACTTTCAGGGAATTTAAACTGACAAGGCCGCTTTAAAAAGCTTTCAGTTGGTAAGTGAGCTTTATGGAAGTATTTACCCATATTTCTTGAGCTTCAATACATATCCTGTACTATCTCAAAAAACTAGAAGAGACCTAAAAATTTTACTAAGCTTAAAAACGGGCATAGTCCTTGTCTCAGTTACCTGAGACCAAAGGTATAAGTCTGCAGGAGTTACCTGCTGTTACAAAGAAGATATAAATACTGTATCATTGTTTCAATCATATACTAGTGATCAAAATATCAGTCACAGCAGAATGTGTTCACTGTTCACATCATAAAATCTCACTTTAGAATCATATTTAGGCTAAGATCACTGTGTGGAAGAGGATCAAGTCTGGCAAACACTCGCAGAAGTGAGCTTCTCCTGTCCAGACAATCTACAGAACACCTGACAAAACATATTCTCTGTAGATTCACCACACACACACACACACACACAGAGCAACACCCTGAGCATGTTACCTCTAGCAGGGGTTTGCAGGCATACAGGATTGGGTCTTATGGGCAAGACAGGGCAAAGCCCAGCTTTAGAGACCAGCTGGAAGGCTCTCAACACTTTTGAGCTGTAGTTCTGAACATTCTTCTCATTAGTGTTTCTACCACTCATTAGAGAAGAGC